>NC_056594.1:20390075-20425075 GCF_018340385.1 Cyprinus carpio | reverse complement strand
ATATATAGTTGTATTCTCAACATTGTGTGCCAAACATATAAATGTTATAAACAGCACTTAAAGCATAATAAAACAGAAACACGGTTTGAAAGCAGCAGGACAGAATAAAATCACAAACTAAATATAAATAGAAACAGAAGCACAAAATGAAAACACATTCAGCAACATGATACTGTCATTTATATTTCTGTAAATGTATGGGATACATTATTATAATCTCAATACATTTAATATTCTTAAAATACATAAAATTCAAGGTAAACGTGTCCGACAGCAAATATTACATATATTAAAAAGCTGTTTTCAGGGTTATTGAGCTCCGTCATGCACGCGCAGCGTTAAGTTCTGTTCATGAGTTACACAGATCCGCTGGAAATAAGTGTAAATAGAGTCTGAAGCTCCTCAAGACAGCGGCGAGGACGACGCTCAAGTCATACATGAATCTAGATCCAAAAACTTAATATCTTTATTCATATAACAACACGATACAACAGCTATATTTAAGAGGGAATTCCACTAAACGCTTATAAACGCGAGTTATGTGGCTACTGCAGCTTCACGGAGGTAAACAAACTCTTCTTCTGCGGCGCTTTATTGCTTTATTCCTGTGATCGACTGCGCCCTCTAGCGCCCCTCAGGCGCAGTCAGGAGCTGCGAAGAATCAGAACGAGCTTTATTAATAGCCAAGTGTGTTTACACTTATGAGGAATTTGTTTTGGTGACAGAAGCTTCCACAGCACAAACAGATTACAGTGAAAAAACACAGATAATAAAAATAGAATAAGTAAATAGGAAATAATAATATACAACAACTTTTTTAAAAATACACTTATCTATAAAATATACAATAGGTGGTATTTGTGTCTATAGGTGTGTTATGTACAAATGCAAAGTATGGTGTTTTAAACAAATAAATGTATAAATAGTGCTGTGTATTACACGTTTATTGCCAAGTGAGCTGTTCATGAGATGGATTGTCTGAGGGAAGAAACTGTTCTTATGTCTGGCTGTTCTGGTGCTCAGTGCTCTGTAGCTCAGAGAGGAAGTGTGCTGGATGTGAGGGCTCCAGATACCGCCAGCTCTTTTCCTCCCTCTGGATGAGTACAGATCTTGGAGAGTGGGGAGGGTTATCAGTGATTCGCTCTGCTGTCCAGACTATCCTCTGTGTAGTCTTCTAAGGTCAGATTTGGTGGCTGAGCTGAACCAGACAGTTATAGAAGTGCAGAGCATGGATTCAGTGATGGCAGAGTAGAACTGTTTCTGCATCTCCTGTGGCTGGTTGAACTTCCTCACCTTCTTCACAACGGAGTCAATATGAGTCTATAAGATGTTGGAGGATGTAGTGCAGTCCCATGTTTACTGCATCATCCATGGACCTGTTTGCTCAGTAAGCAAACTGCAGGGGGTCCAGCAAGGGTCCAGTGATGTCCTTCAAGTAGACCAACACCAGTCTCTCAAATGACTTCATGACCACAGATGTTAGGGTAACAGGTCTGTAATCATTTTGTCCTGTTATTTTTGGTGTCTTGGGTACAGGGATGATGGTGGAGCGTTTGACGCAGGAGGGGACTTCACACAACTCCAGGGATCTGCTGAAGATCTGTGTGAAGATGGATGACAGCTGGACAGCACAGGATTTCAGACAGGCTGGTGTCACACCGTCTGGGCCTGGTGCTTTCTTTCTCTTCTGCTTCCAGACGACCCGACGCACATCGTCTTCACTGATCTGAAGGGCAGGAAGGGGGAGAGGGGGGTTGCTGGAGGTGTTAATAGACCAATTTGGAGTAGACGTCACAGTTGCGCGATGGAAACAAGTGGAGGGAAATGGGTAAAATCCAAGGAATAAGAGAAAAAATGTATTGTTGTGCCTTTAGATGTCAGAATTGGAATGGAAATCTTTTTTATAGAATACCGACGTCAAAGACGCCATTTGAAGCTAAACGCAGACGGTTAAACGAACAGACTATGGATGAAACCTACAATGATTGCCCTACTTTTAAAGCATAAATTTGACTTAAACAATAGGTCTACATAATATTTACATATGCAGTTCATAGGGGACATATTTTATTAGCCCTACATTTAAAGGATGAAATAGCCTATTATTTAAACCTATAACATTTACCTATTTTATCTCCTATATTTTTCTCGCAGATGCAAGTTTATACCTCTTAGTTTGGACTTTATAGCTCTGTTTAACTCAACAAGAGTTTGTGAGTTTGTCCATTCTGAGGGAAAAAAAGCCCAGAAGAGTGGGATTATAATGACGATCTGATTTTTCTTATCAGAATTGTGAGGTAAAATCTTGGAACTGCAAGAAAAAAAAAGTCAGAATTTTGAAATATAAACTCAAAATTCCCTTTTTTCTTTTATTCCATGGCTTCTGTAGACTGCTACTTTAAAACGGTCATTTTCTGCCACCAGATAGGCTCCACCCACAAAAAATGTCATCACTGTTTGCAAACACTGAAATTGGTCTATAGATCCAAGGAGAGAAGGTTAGAACGGTTATGGGGTGTGAGACAGGGTTTTTCAAACCTGCAATAAAACTCATACAAATTTCCAGCCAGTTGTTGAGTCTCCTCAGTGCTGGGGGACAATGTCTTGTAGCTGGCGACGTCTTTCAGTCCTTTCCACACAGATACATGGTATTGGCTGAAAACTGGTTTCTCAGCTCTTCGGAGTCGTTCCTCTTACCCGCTCTGATCTCCTTTGTCAATGTGTTTTTGGCCTGTTTGTACAAGATTCTGTCCCCATTCTTGTAGGCATCCTCATTGGCATGACGGAGCTGTCTGAGTTTTGCAGTGAACCATGGTTTGTCGTTGTCGTAAGTTAAATGAGTCCTGGTGGGGATGCACATATCCTCACAGGAACTGATGTATGAAGTTACAGTCTCTGTGAGCTCATCCAGATCGGTGGCTGCAGAAAAAACACTCCAATCAGTGCAGTCGAAGAAGGTTTGTAAATCCCACTCTGCTTCATTGGTCCATCTTTTTACAGTCCTTAGTACAGGTTTAGGTGATTTCAGCTTCTGCCTGTAGGTTGGTATGAGATGAACCAGGCAGTGATCAGAGAGCCCCAAAGCTTCCCGTGAGACAGAGTGATATGCATCCTTTATTGTGGTATGACAGTGATCCACTATATTATTCTCTCTGCTGGGACATGTAATGTGCTGTCTGTATTTTGGCAGTTCACAGGAAAGTTTTGCTTTATTAAAGTCTCTGAGAATGTTTATAAGAGAATCTGGGTGTTGTTGCTCTGTGTTTGTGATTTGATTAGCCAGCTCTTGTAGCGCTGTGCTCACTTGCACTTGCGGTGGAATGTAATCACTCATGAGAATGAACAAGGAAAACTCCCGCGGTAACTACAATGTCCAGCAAAACATCAGAATGGTCAAAAACCAGTGAAATATTGGGTGGTGTGTACTGCAGATTGTTCAGCAATTCGTCCCTGGTGAAATTGATTGTGGGAATATATAGCTAAAAACAGGACACACATATTTAGCGGAAGTTGTCACTCTGATTTACTATTTGATTCACTATTTGGGCGGGTGTTCGGTGTGACTACCGCAGTATGTACAGTGGGTGGTGTATCGTGGTTTTCGGTTTAATTCAGTTGCCTCCTCGAAGGAAACACCCCTGGTTTTACTATATTAGTAAGGACATTTTTGAATAGTGAAAACATTATGGACCTCACAAGCATAGACAGACCTGTATACTTCAACCACTTCAGAGCAAGGAACACACACACACACACACATACAGCAGCATTGAGTCCCAGACCAGCTCTGGTGAGAATCACAGCAAGAGACACGTTCCTCAGAGCTGCAGACCAGTTCTGATCAATATACACAGCATCTGTGACGTACGGCACGTTACGCAACACCACACCAGCCAGCAGCATCCCTGAAACACACACACACAATATATGACATCAAGTTCACAGATACTGAATGCACGAGTGTGCATTTATACAAAAACAATCATAAAACACATTCATACAAATCTCTGATATATGTATTATCAGATAAAGAGTTAGTAGTCTTAAATAACTACTGCTACTTTAGCACACATTCAGGGTTGTTTACCCAGTAGGGCTGGTACTGGAGGGGTTCTGGGTAATCTGAAGACACTAATGAGTTTTCCTCCACACACGGCCGACAGGAACAGAATCACCAGTCCGAAGAGGTTCTGTCCTGGCAAACACGCGGGTCCCGTCACGGCCCAGACCACCCCGAACACCAGCAGCCCCAACAGACCTGAAACACACACACACTCAAAACCACCTTCATCTCCAGAGAGGTTTCATAATTCAGTCCTGATTCTGTAGAGACAGTTTCAACAGACTGATCGTCTTAATATCTACTTAAACACGTCATTATATGGACTGTAGAGTTAGAGGAGAACTGGCTCTCTGATGTCGCCTGGTTTCTCACAAAGCTTTTTTTCCTCCATTATCCAACATGAAGTGTATTTCATTCCTTGCCACGGCACACTAGAGGACTAAAGATATGATGCAGAATGTATTATTCTATGACCACTTACAATAAACCCCTCAGTTAGGCTGCTTAGTTAATGATATGATCAATAATTTATCCCTTTCATTTATACCCATCATTTAACCATATAATGCACATCACTATAGGCTAGTAACTAGGTGCCAAATTGTTATAAACTAATTATACAACTACAATAAGTATGTCCAACTTTACCCGCATGCAGAAAGTATACTCATGTAATGTTATATAAACTATATGCTATATATCTCAAATGCTTCTTTATATTGTTGCAAAATGTATCATCCAGCTCTAATCTGATAAATGCTTATATAAGTCATAAAGATATTAAGATAGTATGAACATTAAAATCATGAATTTCTCTAAAGCTGCTTTGAAACACTTGTACTATGAAAAGAGCTATATAAGTTCAAACATTTTTGAAGAGAAAAAAATAACAGCAACACACACCTTTTGTAATGACAGAAGCAGAAAAGCCATGTGGTTTGTAGCCGAGCAGTTTCCCACAGTATTCCGATGGTTTGGATGCTGTTTTCTGACCTGAGAGAAACAATAGATAACTTTTTACAACCCCTGGTTCTCTGAACCATTGAGTGGTGAGATCTATCAATGAGAAGGGCATCTGTGCAGAAGCATCCAATTGCACCAAGTCTGGCTTGACAGACTGGAGCGTGTGCCCAGTGGCAGGTAAGGCCCTTAACCGAGCGCATAAAGCCCCTGCACAGAAGAGAATGGAGAAGAGTGTAAAGCAGAAAAAATACTTTCATGTTGTTTTTTCACCATGTGGTGGTGCGGCTGACACAGAACAACATACACTGTTTGCATTCAGTGGATACTCTCCAAATTGGTGCTAGGGTGATGTGGAGTTGACGAATTGTTGAATAATTGTTGTTTATTTTGTACACAAAAAGTATTATCGTAGCTTCGTAATATTACGGTTGAACCCCTGATGTCACTTGGATTATTTTACAGATCTCCTTGCTACGTTTCTGGACGTTGATCGTCTAAGGACCCTTGCTGTCTGTTGGAGGGTCAGAGAGCTCTCAGAATGCATAAAAAATGGAACGACATGAGGGTGAGTAATTAATGACAGAATTACTCTCCCAGTTTCAGCTGCACACATCTGAATATTTGGGTTGAACTGTTCTGGAACAGTGTTGTGTATACAACTTAACCACTGATTTCTAGTTTTGTTCACTTTTGGAAGGCCAAACAAAGTAGTTTCGCTTTCACAATGAAACACACAGCGTCTCCACAACATGGTGCCAGCGGCAGCAATAATACTACAGCATGAATAAAAGTTACTCTTTCTTTTTCTTTGTGTGAACATTTGGGCGGTGTTATGCAAATCTTCCCACATAGTGACGTAGAGATGTGGGGGCGTGTTTAAACGAGGTGTTTTAGGAGGGTGTGGATGAGTCTTAACTTTTATAAAGAATATCTCTTTGGGTTTCAGACTTTAGTCTTTGCAGCTTATCTATTCACAAACAGCTTGTAACACTCCAAAGAGAAAGGAAACTTGAAATTGCATCATATGACCCCTTTAATGTTGATAAAGCACTAATTGTCAGAGACTTCAATATTCAAGTTATTAATATAAATGATGCATTAGGACTTGCATTTACAGACTTAATAAACTCTTCTGGAGTCAAGCTAAACATAACCAGGCCCACTCCTCATTTTAATCATTCGCTAGATTTAATTATATCACATGGAATTGATCTTAATGATATAGATATCGTACCTCAAAGTGATGATGTTACTGACCATTTCCTTGTATCGTGCATGCTGCCTATTACTGATATTAACTATATGGCTTCGCGTTATCGTCCGGGCAGAACTATTGTTCCAGCCAACAAAGATAGATTCATAAATAACCTGTCTTATTAATCTCAACTGCTCTGTATACCCATAAATACACATGAACTAGACGAAATGACTGGCAACATGGGCACTATCTTCTCTAATACATTAGAAGCTGTTGCCCCCATCAATTAAAAAAGTTTAGAGAAAAACGTACTGTGCCATGGTACAACAGTAATACCCACGCTCTCAAGAAAGAAACTCGTAGTCTTGAGCGCAAATGGAGAAAAACTAACTTGGAAGTTTTTAGAATTGCGTGGAAAAAACAGTATGTCCAGCTATAGACAGGCTCTAAAAACTGCCAGGGCCGAGCATATCCACAAACTCATAGAAAACAACCAAAACAATCCAGGGTTTTTATTTAGCACAGTGGCTAGATTAACAAATAACCAGACGCCACCCGATCTAAATATTCCCTCACATAGATAACATCAGAAATACAATAACAAATGTAGATTCTACAGCGTCTAATACTTTAGGTTTATCTATCGCACCCAAAGATAAACTGGCAGTGCTTTACAACTATAGGACAGGAAGAGCTAAATAAACTTATCACTCCATCTAAACCAACAACATGTTTATTAGATCCTGTACCCACTAAATTACCTGAAAGAGTTGTTACCTGTAGCAGAAAAACCGCTTATCAATATTATTAACTCGTCGTTATCTTTAAGTCACGTCCCAAAACAATTCAAGCTGGCGGTTATTAAGCCTCTTATTAAGAAACCACAACTAGATCCTAGTGAACTGGCAAATTACAGACCCATTTCAAATCTTCCGTTTACATCTAAAATGTTAGAAAAATTGTGTCTGTGTGGTCCTTGCTGCAAAAAAATTATTTCTATGAAGAATTTCAGTCAGGTTTCAGGCCCCACCATAGCACATAAACTGAACTTGTTAAAATGAAAAAAATGACTTGCTTCTTGCGTCAGACCAAGGTTGCATCTGTGGGATTACACATTTGTACTATGTTAAATCTAGTTTCCAATGTTATAGTATGTACATTGGGTTCTACATTTTGAGGTTAAGGTTATGACATTCTGAGATGATCAAGTCAAGCAGCCCAGGTTTCTGAGACATTAACCTTTTGTCTTCATGCACTTCCTGACTATAAGGCAAGGTCCAAAGATAAAGGTGCCTGCTAAACAGCTGTGCCTTTGTTTCTATGATAATGTGAAGGCATGGGTGATACTGTCAGGCACCTCTGTATTTAAATGACACTGTTATGCTGATGAGATCAAGGCTGATTCCATTTGCTTGCTTTGTTTAAATTGTCTCCACCTCTATGTATCCATCCCCCTTGAAATGTATATAAACTCCAAAGTATCACTGCTTTGGTGAGACTTTTGATGACTGCAGCGCCATCCAGCGCGTTCTCAATAAAGAATTCTGCTGAACATTACCCAAGAGTCTCCTGGTCTTCGCTTCTGAGTTTCCAACACATCTCATTGCTAGTTTTACTTGATGGTGTAGAGATGGTGTAAAATAGGGGCCACCTGATTCAAACCTTTTTTTTTCACAAAATTGATGACCTCAGTGATTGAATGCCACACTGCTATTTTTTTGAACACACCCCTTTCAACTAATTGCCCAATTGCACAGCCTTACGAGCATGCATATCATGAATGCTGGGACTTGTTTGTTTTCTGAGAATCTACTGCACCTACTGGTAACTTGTTTGCCACGTAGCAATAAAAAATATACTAAAAACCTGGATTATTCTGGTAAGTCACATTGTACTGCTATTATTTTGAACAATACTGTATATACAAAATGTAAACAAAGCAGTGCTTGCTTACCACTTTGAATATCAGTAATGTTGATAACTTTAATCATTTTAAGCGCCTTATGTTGCTTATCAAAACATTTGTGTATTACAATGATTGGGAAAGATCACTTAACATTTCATTTTCATCCCAACACTACAACCCTCAATCACTTACTTGTTTTCATCACTAACTAAACTAAACATCCAGTCAGAGCTCCCGACAGAGTCCCGACGCCGATTCAACATGTTGAATCGTGCAAACTACCGCCGGCGTGAGCTCGACGATTGGAACACACCAAACAAACTAGCCTGACTGTCGCTTGCCGTCGCCACCCTATTCCATCTAAGCTCCTAAAAGAGGTGCTTCCAGAAGTCATAGATCCTCTTCTGACTATTATTAATTCATTATTGTCATTAGGATATTTCCCCAAAACCTTCAAACTGGCTGTTATTAAGCCTCTCATAAAAAAAAAAAAAAAACACAACTTGACCCCAAAGAACTAGTTAATTACAGACCGATCTCGAATCTCCCTTTTCTGTCCAAGATACTAGAAAAGTTAGTATCCTCACAATTATATTCCTTCTTAGAGAAAAAAGGTATCTGTGAGGCAGTGGCGGCTACTGGTCTGTTAGAGAGGGGAAGCTCATTTTCGGCCTACATCATAAAATTGTCTATTTATTTAAAAGTAAATTCTGCCCTACGTTCCTTTTCAAGAAAATGCTCTGTGACCCTGTCGTACCAACTAGGAGTCTTTTCAAGTGACTTGACCAGTGTCCTCTCAATGGCCAGCAGAGCTAGGCTGCTTAAACAGCCTTGGCCCATTGTGTTTCGGGTGTAGGACTTGAGTCGCTTTAAACAGGAGAAGCTCCTTTCTACACCTGCAGATGTAGCTCCAATTGTTGCCACTAATGAGAACAGTTTGTAAAGCTGAGGCATTGCACTGTCCAACTCCATGTCTTTAAGGAACACCAAGTAATCACACAGCTTTCCCCTGTTACCCAGCAAGTCCTGATCTGAATACAGGACTTGAAGTTCTGACCTCAGTCTTCCTGAATCAAAGTGATGGCCATAACTTTTCAGGACACTTTGGAAGGCCTCCTCTGGAAATACTGAATGAACGATCTAAAAAAAAAAATTAAACTCTGTAAAACTGAAACAAGGAATGTGGTGTATAATTGTGTGAAATGTATGATGAAAATCAAGAAATTTCGCCAAGCAAATATCAAAGAAATAGGTTGCAGCAGTTTTTTATTTCGACTGAACTTGAGAAATCCGCGATGGGACTGAGCGCGAATAGCTTCAGTGATTCCTTATAGTACAGAATCGCTGTCAGTCAAAAGGAGATGCAGTCTTTCGACAGACCCTCCAATCATCACGCAGAAGCTCGGAGTCCGGGCCAGCCCACTCCCCATTCACCCCAAGAGACGCTGAGCGTCCGTGGGCGGGACATAATCGCAGCGTTTATCCAATGACCGTCTAGTTTCGAAGCGCTGAAAAAAAACGTTCAAAGCAGCCCCATTGAAGTCAATGGACGCTGGGCTTCAATAGGGAAATGCACTGTGACGCTGCGGGAATGTATGAGAAGGAAATCAAGTCAGCCGACCTGCTATATGTAACTGATTCTGAACGAACTCGTCTTTGAGATGAACGTTTTCTAACGCATTTTTAAGTCAATAAAATGTTAATACAATAGTACATATTTGACCATTAATTTTGTGACATTATAAGGGAAGCCGAGCTTCCCTTGCATTCTTAAAGAAATCGCCACGGCTGTGAGGATTTCCAGTCAGGATTTAGATCGTATCATAGTACTGAGACTGCTCTCCTTAGAGGAGGACAATTTAATGTTAATAAAACTCACAATAAATTTCAGTTAATGTCTCAGAATGTGTATTTATTGTTTGTAATTTCACAGTTGTAATACCATAAAATGTTATTGAGGTTGGAAAGTGCTGCATTTCTATCACGAATGTGCTGAATCTGCTGATGTAATTACAACCGCTAGGTGACAGAGAAGGGGAGGGGGAGGCCGGGGCAGAGCTGAGCGCTTGTGCCTCTGTTGATAAAAAGAGTTCACTCTCAGCTCTGAGAAGTGTTGAGAAAAGAAACCTCGTAAAGGAGCCTCCCTTCTGGTATCAACCAATCATCATAGAGACGTAAATTACGTGATATTAGTTTGAGGTTTGAACGTCTCGCGCTGCGCTGATAATGTACCAAGTATTATGATGAGCAGCGATATTGAATATTTTATCGCCAACAGATTTACCAAGCTTTCATTCAAACAGTATATATACAAATTTAAAAAAGGGAGAACAAGCCTAAGCTAAATATAGGCGACACCAGTCTGCTTAATTAAATAGCACAACAGGCAGCTCTCTTTTAACACAGACTTTTAAGAAGGGATGGATGTTTGCTTCAAGTGATAGGACAGGTCAGTGAAATTATATTATATTGTTGTATGTGTAACGTTTTCTTTAAGTTTTCTGACTAAAAGCAACCAAAAAGCCATTTTAAAGCGGTTAAGCAAATAATAATAATAATCGGCAGGGATCCCAAACCAATAAAATTAGTGTGTCTCCTCTATTTTAAAACCCACGAGCCGCCACTGTCCTTGGGAGATATCATCAGGAAACACGGTGTTAGCTTTCACCGTTATGCTGATGATACTCAGATCTATATTTCTTTGTGGCCCGGCGAATCATACCAATTTGAAAAACTAACGGAATGCATAGTCGATATAAAAAACTGTATGATGAGTAATTTCTTACTGCTAAATTCTGAAAAAACAGAGGTGTTAATGATAGGACCTAAAAACTCTGCATGTAATGACCTAGAACGCTGTCTAAGACTTGATGGCTGGTCTGTCAATTCTTCATCAGTTAGGAACCAAGGTGTGCTATTTGATAGCAAAGCCACGTTTCTAGCATTTGTAAAACTGCATTTTTCCATCTCAAAAATATATCTAAATTACAACCTATGCTCTCGATGTCAAATGCAGAAATGTTAATCCATGCGTTTATGACCTCAAGGTTAGACTATTGTAATGCTCTATTGGGTGGTTGTTCTGCACGCTTAGTAAACAAACTCCAGTTAGTCCAAAATGCAGCAGCTAGAGTTCTTACTAGAACCAGGAAGTATGATCATATTAGTCCGGTCCTGTCAACACTGCACTGGCTCCCTATTAAACATCGTATAGATTTTAAAATCTTGCTTATTACTTATAAAGCCCTGAATGGTTTAGCACCTCAGTATTTGAACGAGCTCTTGTTACATTATAGTCCTCCACGTCTGCTGTGTTCTCAAAACTCTGGCAATTTGATAACACCTAGAATATCAAAATCAACTGCGGGCGGCAGATCCTTCTCCTATTTAGCGCCCAAACTCTGGAATAACCTACCTAACATTGTTCGGGAGGCAGACACACTCTTGCAGTTTAAATCTAGAGTAAAGACCCATCTCTTTAACCTGGCTTACACATAACATACTAACACATTTCTAATATTCAAAAGATTTTTAGGCCGCATTAATTAGTTCAACCGGAACCAGGAACACTTCCCATAACACCTGATGTACTTGCGACATCGTTAGAAGAATGTCATCTACGCTAATATTAGTCAAGTCAAGTCACCTTTATTTATATAGCGCTTTAAACAAAACAGATTGCGTCAAAGCAACTGAACAACATTAATAAGGAAAACTGTGTCAATAATGCAAAATGACAGTTAAAGGCAGTTCATCATTGAATTCAGTGATGTCATCATGCAGCTCAGTTCAGTTTAAATAGTATCTGCGCAATCATTTGCAATCAAGTCAGCGATATCGCTGTAAATGAAGTGTCCCCAACTAAGCAAGTCAGAGGCGACAGCGGCAAGGAACCAAAACTCCATCAGTGACAGAATGGAGAAAAAACCTCTGTTACTCTCTTATTCCGAGATCACCGTAGCCACCAGATCCAGTCTGTATCCAGCCCAGATGGTGGATCAGCACCTAGAAAGGACCTCTACAGCCCTGAAAGACAGCGTAGACCAGGACTAGAGCCCCAGAGACAGATCCCCTGTAAAGACCTTGTCTCAGACGACCACCGGGACAAGACCACAAGAAACAGATGATTCTTCTGCACAATCTTACTTTGCTGCAGCCTGGAATTGAACTGCTGGTTTCGTCCGGTCAGAGGAGAACTGGCCCCCCGACCGAGCCTGGTTTCTCCCAAAGTTTTTTCTCCATTCCACCAACGAAGTTTTTTTTCCTCCTCCTTCCTTATTAGTTGACAATTAATAAAAATCCAGCGATATCATCGACTTGATTGCACAGATACTATTTAAACTGAACTGAGCTGGATGATGACATCACTGAATTCAATGATGAACTGCCTTTTACTGAAAACTGAGTGTTTACTATTATCATTTTGCATTATTGACACAATATTTTTCTAATTAATTCTGTACAGTTGCTTTGACACAATCTGTATGGTTAAAAGCACTATATAAATAAAGGTGACTAGATCACAAACCAAATTTGATCTGTTGTGATATCATGCATCACACGGAAATAAAATATCCCCACCAACAAAAGAACATATTACAAAATAACAAACTGTAAACAGAAGTAGATATTTCACATGAATCAACTGTAATTTATGCAAAACAAAGATTAAAATGCGGTCTACATCAAAGACTTAAAGCACATACAGGAGGTGAATAATAGCCTTTTTAAACTGATTTTTTTTTTTCTTTATTGCACTCTAAATCAAATGTCTATTTTACAATGATGAACGGTCATAATATAATCTGTGCCCCATAGTTTTGTAATGAACACTAATTGAACAGAAAATAACATCGCAATATAGTAGTGTGCTTATCATTTGGCAAAGGGAAAGTCGTGGCCTAACGGTCAGAGTGTTGGACTTGCAGCCCAAGGGTTGTGAGTTCGAGTCTCATGCCGGCAGTGATTGTAGGTGGGGGGAGTGAATGTACAGCGCTCTCTCTACCCTCAATACCATGACTGAGGTGTCCTTGAGCAAGGCACTGAACCCCCAACTGCTCCCCGGCGCCGCAGCATAAATGATACCCACTGCTCCGGGTGTGTGTTCATGGTGTGTGTGTGTGTTCACTGCTGTGACTGTCAACTAAAATCCATCAAAGCGATTATGATTCTTGCCTTTCTGTCTCACCATACTTGGCTATATGTCACGTCACAAAAAAAAAAGGATGGTTGCGGTGGGATTTAGGCAAAGCGCAATGTTCACGCACAGCTGATTACTGACATCTCCATTCACAGTCAGTAAATACTGTTTATTTTATGACTCCTCCGTATCCAGTTTAATTTGCATACATTTTATTCTTGCATTGATGTAACGTTTATAGCAATTTTGCTCTTTGACAGTCACTTTAAGATAATGTAACTATATAACTACAGTAGCCTATTTTATTATTGTGTGTATCAGTTTAAAAAATCAAATGATTGGGACACTTTTTGTCATTGAAATGGCTTGGAAAAGTGTCCCAGTCAACCTGAATTCACCCTACTCTTTGAAATCATAATTGCATTACAGTATGTTGTTTTAAACCCCAAATACTTCTAACTTTATTATATTTTACTTCTAACTTCATTATAATTCTTCATTAATAATTATTTAGTTATTTGTAATGTTAATTGTAAAAATAAAATAGTAATTATAATAAAAAATTATTTAAAAGTAGTTTCAATGTAGCAAGCTACTTTTTCAGAAGGGTAGCTTGAATGTAGCTTAACTACTTTCATTTACGAGTAGCTTGTAGCTGGTCAAGCTACAGTTTCAGAGTAGCTACCCCAACACTTGTTGTGTGTGTGTGTTTTGTTGGTTACTCACAGTTTTCTGTTTGTTCTGCTGTAAGACTTTCCTCACCCATTTCTTCAGACGTCTGCAAGTGAACTTCGACCGACGTGAACCTACACACACACACACACACACACACACACACACACACACACACGTGTGCACACACACACGTGCGCGCACACACATGCGCACACACAGTTTAATCATTAAAGCATGTTGATTCCTTCAGTTATACTTCATAACATCATAATTCTCAATGTTATCTATCTTGATGATAAACACGATTCAAGGTTTTGAATCTCTCTTAACGCTTTGTTTTAGAAGATAATGAAAAAGAAAAATTAAAAAAAAAAATTAAAAAATTTTGCTAACAAATGTTCATGAATGTAGAGTATGAAGTAACAGATTAAGTAAAAAGTTTCTAATGGAACTGAACTTCATTATTGCACAATCCTGCATATTATTAGCTAAAGTTATTAATTATTAGTTAATTGAACTCTATAAAGTGGGGTTCCACAAATGCTGTCCTGCAGATTTCAGCTCAAACTTTGATCATACACACCTAAATGAGCTAATTAAGCTCTTCAGAAGGACTAGACCATTCAGAGAACCAGATTAAAGGTTAATGGTACGGTTCACTTTAGGCTCTTAAACTGATACACTGACTGTAACTAAACATCATAACTTTAAATAACAATATAGTCACCTTTAACCTTTCATGTCATAGGAATGCACATAAGCTTACACTAAACCACAAAAAATGAGTTCTTGGGTGGTTTTGTCAGGTTTAGCTCACTTCTGGAGGCAAATCTGTCCCCAAAATATGGTAAAAAGGAACATATGAACAATAACAGCAATTTACTGTTCAGATGGACAACACAAATAAAACATAAAAGAAAATGAATGTCAGTCTCACCTGCTGAAAGCTCTGAGAGAAGCAGCAACTGATTCACACACACACACACACACAGACATGAGTCTCACAGCATATGATGTGTGTGAATCAGTGTGTGTGTGTTCATCACATGAGCTCTGCTCATCACAGCATCTGATGAACACCTTCAGACAGTGAGCTGAAGATGTGTGTGTAACGTCACACATCACTCACGCTATTTGTTTTATAGTACTGATGTTTATATCCATTTATTCCTGTTTATAGTCCAGCTGTCTGTGCCACGAGTGTGATGAATGACATGCGTGGAGCCGCCGGTGCCCGTGTGTGTGAACATCACTGGACCTGCAAACCACTTCCATTTATAGTCACCGGCCTGCCAGGGTGTGTGTGTGTAATGACATTCTGTCTTAGTGTCTTTTCACCATCATGAATATCTCTCGTTCACACGCACGCACACACACACACACACACACACACACTCGCTTGAATCGGATTGAAGCAGAATTATAGTAATGAAGAAAAAACAAGAGTTTAAATTCATGTTGCAAATTCTTAGAAATGTTCTGTTACTGTGTTGACAGCAATGACTCATGTCACACACACACACACACACAGTGTTATTGTTGTCTGCTCAGCATCTGGTGTGTCAGCAATACTCGTGTCATCTGGAAAAACGCCACAAGATTCTGTTGCATTTTAGTTTGACTTTCCTGATCAGAGACACACGACACACACATGAAAGAATCAGTGAAGCAGTGAATCAAGATGAAGAACATCAGTTCTAACCCTAACCCAACAGAAACATTGTTTTTATATTTACCTTTTGGACAGCTAGTGGATACAGATCTGCACACACAGACACACACACACACACACACACACACACACACACACACACACACACACACACACACACACACACACACACACACAGTAACTGTGAGTTACAAACATTACTGTTATTAACAACAGACAGAGAGACATGGGTGAAGTGCAACACTTTATTATTATCATTATACTGCTGCTTATGGACATACGGCTGATGACACAAACCTACAAAAACAACATGCAACAGGAGTGTACGATTGGTGGTTTAGACAATATGTATGACATCTTACCATGTGAGTCCATCCAATGAAACAAACTATGTCCCAATTCAGAGACTGCATCCTTCAAATGCCATGACAGTCAAACCCAGTGCTGTTAAACTAATAGGATTGCTCTTGTCAGCTAGCAACAGCTGCCACTGACAAGCAACTGGACTGAAAACAAAACAGGGTTCACTACTTGCCTAAATATGCTCACCTTCATCCACTTATCTACGTAATAAAGTATAAATAATCTATAAAATTGCATTTTAGGAAGACATTACAGCAAAAAATATTTTTTTACTTTAGATATTTTATTAAGTTGAAACCCAATACTTGTACTTAAAGGTGCTGTATGTAATTTTTTTGACTGTACTAAAGCATAAAAATACCATAAAATGTAAGGAAATGTACTAAATTCACATACTTGTTTCTCTGAAAAACAATGCTACAACCAGTTATTCTAATTTGAAATGAGACAGTTATTCTACTGTGTGACTCCACCCACTGACCAATATTACCCAATAGTATTTCAATAGCCCAGGTTGCCAGTTGGTGGAAAACAGAGCGTATTGCAGCCGCAGAAGAGAGCAAATCAAAGAAACATTAAAACATAGTTAAATCAACTCATCAACTTACAGCATATGGCTAGTCGCCTGCAACTTGAGTAGAGGGATATTAAAATGCAGACAAATCAACTTACAGGGTAAGACTCGTCACCTTCCATTTCATTTGTTTCTGTTACGTACTGTATCCTCAAACTGACAACCCGTGTGAGCGGCGAGTCTGAGGAGAAGGGAGCATTTTTACTGCTAGCTGCAATATTACATAGTGCACCTAAAAAAATAGTGCAATAAAAAAATTGCCGCACAATGAATCTTGGGATAGTCTGTGCTGTGAAGGACCCATCTGATATATCCTTCATGGCCCAGAAACGGCACATCTGATGCATTCATTCTTCAAATGCAGCCTCTGAATTGGCACACAGCTACTGAACGAGAGGACATGCGTGCAGCTGCTGGACAGTGTGCTCAATATGAGTGAAGAACTCGAAATGTGATCACCTAGCTGTCATATGAATTATGGTGCCTGAAAATGTAATGTAAATGCAGTTACTTCACTGAATTATGAATCTGTAGCAGTGTTAAAGCCCGTTACAACTCAACCCTAATCCTAACCCTGTTAACTCTAACACTTTACTTTGATGGTCACCTTTAAACACTCTGTTGACTATATGTAACTTTGCAGCTACAATGCCATTCTACTGATTATAAGTAACTTTGCAAGCACGTGTCAACTTATTCTACTAACCCTAACCTAACAGTCTACTAATACTCTAATGACTGTTAATTGTCTAAAGGGGACCATCAAATGAAGTTTAACGACCCTAACATCAGCGGGGGGGTGGTGTGTGTCCTCCAAGTGTTCAGTTTCATATGTGTGGCGAGTTATTTCATATATGAGCTGAAGTACGCAGCTGGTGCAGGTGAAGCTGGCTGACGGAGACGCGCGGCCTGTAGTTTCTGTGCTCAGCTGAGCTCCTTCTCGCTGGTGCTCACGGGGTTGCCGTGGAGACCCCCATTGAGCGAGGGCCGTGCGGAGGGCCGTGATTGTCCCATGAGGCTGCTGCGGCGGCTGGTGCTGGAGCTCTTGCGTCTGCTGGGGTTAGCGGTCGTGTCGGGGCAGGACTCCACACGCGTGACCGTGTACAGGCTGCTCTGGCGGTTCTGCTGGAAGCGTGTGATCTGGAGCTCCAGTTCATCACTGTCCGACACGTGAATGAAGGGACACCAGCGAAAGACCTGCTTGAAGCCTGCGCGGAACCTGCAGCAGAAACGCGAGTGAGATATAACAGCTGGTGAACAGCACTTGACATTACATTTACCTCATGAAGGCCATTTAGTGTTAACTATTTCTCCACCATTAACAGAATTTGACATCTTTCTGTGTTTTCGCTGTTATATGGTAGGAGGTCTTCTAAGCAGATGCATATGTAAAATAATGCAATCATCAAACATTAAACAGCATATAAATCAAAACGGCCTAATGTTACTGAATGAAATGTCGACCCAGTAAGTGGTTTAGGACTGAGAAGCTTCGGGGGTGTTGATGGAATCAGTCTACTCCATCTGTGTTTTGATCATCAATCTGAATCTGATCCAGACCTAGTCTTTAACAAAAACACTATTTTCCTTTTTTATTTTCAAAATGTTGCTTCATTTATTATTAAACCTATCCACATCCAAGTGTTGATAAAAAAGAATGCATGAAGCTAGAATTTTTATTTTTTTTAAAGCAGAGACTATTATTACTATTTGTAGTATATTCATACTACAAATGATTCTGGGGGCCATGCCATTTTTGTGAAAATGCTCAAAAATACTGGCGGTGGCTGGCAACTTTTCAAAAAATGCTGGCAGGGAAAGAGTTAATGACACCTTAGTTTGCTACAAAAGTTGACTTTAAGAAGAACATATCATAAATTGTAAATGCAAACGTAAGTCATATCTAAAATACATAGTTAAGCGTATGCATTGGGTGATGTTTGTGTGTGAGCAGTACCTGCTGTTGAGGCAGCAGTAGATGATGGGGTTGTACATGGAGGAGCTCATGGAGAGCCACAGCACTGACAGATACACCTGCTGGATCGACTTGATCCTCTTCAGCTTCTGGTTGAAGCTTGTTGCGATGAAATACACATGATATGGAAGCCAACAGATGGCAAATGTTACCACCACGATCACCATCATCTTTACAACCTACAAAAACATCACAACAACTTTGACCATAAAACTGAGAACACATACACACGTGTGTGCAGCCAACTACATTAAAAAAATTCAAATAGGCTAAAATATTGCCAGTATTTCTGCTGTAATTATGACAAAACTGACTTATTAAACTGACATATTTGACAGGAGACTTCAAGCAGGCCTCATTTGACTATAAATATTTTTAAATAAATAGTGACATCTGGACCTCCTAGCCACACCCTAGCAACCACCCCATAGACTTCCATTGAAAAAGATGAGAGGAATATCTCTGGACCAGACATCGTATTAGCCATGTTTCAGCTCCAGAACACCGAACAACATGTGCTTTCGCTCGTTTGACATAGCTGTCCATTCAAACATCAGAGTTCGTTCACTAACTTTAGCCTCTAGTTTATTAATTTAAGCCCCGGTTGAGAACCGCTGTTCTAAATGAACAAGCGCACATATGGACGATACATGAGAAGATCAGCAGAAGAGCACAAGCACCTTTCTCTTGGCCTGCAGGTGACCCTGGAAGTTTTCTGAGGAATGTCCTGGAAATCCTCCGCCCCACAGAGTGAGTCCGACCCTGCTGTAGGTGGCAGCCATGAGCACCAGAGGCAGGAGATACACCAGCACGGCCACGATCATGTGATATCTAACAAACACACACATGCAAATCAACCTGTGACAGGGAACAGAGGATTCACACTCAATGGAAACGACAGCTGTCTGTCTCTCACATGAAGGCGTCAGCGTCGCGCCGCGGCCAGGCCACGTAGCAGACCGTCCTGTGTGGCCTCACTTCGGTGATGGAATAGAAGCAGAGTGGAAATGCCAGAAACGCAGCCAGAATCCACACACATGCGATCACGCCTTTCGTGGCCGTTGCCGAGAGGCGTGGCTTCATCGGGTGGATGATCGCCATGTATCTGATCAAAGAGGAAATGACACAGGAAGTGACTTGGATGTATTTTACCTGTACATATGTGTGGTGCACTCTTAAAAATAAATGTTCTTTATTGGCATCGATGGTTCCATGAAGAACCTTCAACATCTTTCCATCGCACAAAAGGTTCTTTATAGAGGCTGACCGAGAGTAGATTTTACCGATAATGATAACTAGGTTGGGAAGTTCCTGCAAAGTGCTTCACAACAAAAGAATAAAAAAATTCACAATGAATGAGCAACAAACAGATTAAAAACATGAAAGAACCAAACACAACCACATATTAAAAGCCAAGGAGAAGAGATGAGTTCCTGAGACAGGATTTAAACAGTGAACATACTGCTGCTCTTTCTCCACTAATCTAGAATCTAGTCAACAAATGATTTACTTACTTTAAAACATGCACTACAGTATACTGTATACACATTGTTTCATTTTCTGTTTTAAATCGACTTCTGAAGTGTACAGTGTCACGTGTCATAACAAATAGCAGGAGGCCTCAGTGATTTGCCTCTAGAGGCCGCTCTCGCTCTCGTACTAATGACGGCAGACACAACCTGGAAAAACTAGCGGTACAGATTTTGGGTGCCGATCAGTCGGTCAACCTCTAGTTATAGTGGAAGAAGATTCTTTAGATTACTAAAATGTTCTTCACACTAAGAAAAAAATGCCTCTTTTAGGAACTGTTGACTGAAAGGTTCTTTTGGAGGCAAAAACCCCATTTTGGAGCCTTTCTTTGTAAGAAGGTGGGAGCAATCATTCTTTTCACCAATTCAGGCATGCTGATGTATGAGGTTCCATTTATGCCAAAAAAGACTCGACTGCTTCAAACTAAACATTTGTCAGTGTCTACTAGGGCTTGCATAGACTAGTCGAGTAGTCGAGTGATCGACTACTTCAAACACTAGTCGGCGCTGTCGGACACAATCGACTACTCGAGCATGTATTAACCATAATGCATGCACGGAGTTTGCAAGTCCGACGTGAATTTTAGGATTACAATATGCGTGTAGCTGTTACTTTCTATGACCTTATCTATGTTGCATGTAAAATTAAAATAAGTAATGTAATAATTAGGGGTGTGTCCGAAGCCGCATACCTTATTCGGAATGGCAAGGATAACGAATAACAGACAAGGAATCATTCTGCCTGAATATTCGGCTGAAGCTGGCACAGTCTGGTGTTTGCTAGAGAACAGCTGATCAGGGGATCAGCGCAATATTATACACAGAACTCTAAAGTCACGCAATAGAATGTGAAGTGAATGAAAGTTTTGAAAACTTTATGAATGAAAAGAGCGCAAATCAAACACTGCATTGCTGTTGCCTCTCCGTGCATCTCTCAGAAATCAGAGCTTGGCAAGAGTAATATCACCTATAATAATACATCATACACGTTCTATTATTTGTATATATTTAAAAGGCAATTATTTAAACCTTAGGCTATGATATGAAACGAATAAATGTAATAAGCACAGCGCGCTCACCAATCAAACAGCCCTGTTGCGCGTCTCAGTCTCTCAAAAACCAAACCAGTTCTCTCTCAAGAGTAGGCTAATAATCAGCTTAGATACAGATACATTTTCTACCTGGCCTACATGTTTGCATCTTTATCTTTTGCTGGTTTGCGTGGCACATGCACATTTGTTAAGTGATGTTCAAAAAAAGACTCGCTTAAAGAGTTCTGCGTAATGAAAATGTGTGCATTGAATTAATTCAGTGGAGTTCAAATGATCACTAAACGTTTGTCAAGACATCTCTCTGCTTGCATGATAAATATATTTTTAGAAATTAATAATTATTTTAGTTTAACACAGCATACTTGTTCAGTGATAACTATGAAAAAAAAGATCATAACGAGTCATAAAGGTCTTATAAAGTAACTGTACGACGTTCCACCCGGTTTTATGCAGATACGAATAATTTTGTGATTGTCACAGATACAAATACAGATACAAATACTGGCTGTTACATGAAAATCAGTAGTCGTGCAACCCCTAGTGTCTACAGTCATTACTTACTTGTTAAGATCAATTAGTATTGGTTGATGCTTTTCTTCTATAAGTTGTTTAATTCAGTCTCTTTCCGAACTTTGCAATCAAGATTCAATATAATAAAAATAATAATTCATCTGTAGTGAAAACCCTTGTTAATGTTCATTATTTTTTAGGGGAACGGCATCCTCCTTCATTCTCTTAAAAAATCTTTATTATTTTAAATATGGCAGATTTTTATGTTACAATTCCTTTTTTTTATCAAGATTTTACAACTTAATGTTGCATGATTTCCTTTAAAAAAAATTAAATTAAATTAAAAATAAATAAATAAATCTCTTAATCAGCCGTTCTGCTTGTTTGTTTGTTATTTATCTTTAAGCAATCATGGACCTAATTTTGTACAGTTTAATCATTTGATCAGACAGTTATTCTGTTTGTTACACAAAGTGAAGTTGCTGTGCACAAATCAACATGTTTACTGTTGATATGCAGGGCCGTGGCTGGGGTATATATGTGGTACCTGTGGGCTTTATTTGAAATCATGCAAAAACACTGCTCCCCGGGCGCCGCAGCATAAATGGCTGCCCACTGCTCCGGGTGTGTGTTCACGGTGTGTGTGTGTTCACTGCTGTGTGTGTGCACTTTGGATGGGTTAAATGCAGAGCACGAATTCTGAGTATGGGTCACCATATTTGGCTATATGTCATGTCACTTCACTTTACTTCACTTAACATCCTGCGTCCTCACCACATGCTGACCATGGTGGCTCCAACAACTGCCAGAGGTGTATGTTGTTTTATGGCAGTTTCGTGGCCATTGATCCCAAAAAATGTACAGCATTGGAGCGTGTAACCCTTGAGCAGAGTTCCTCTCACTTGTGGCATGACTCTCATAAGGTTAGAATCACTGCAAGCACAGCAAAGAAGGTTCCCATCAGAGGCAACCCTCAGACCTTTATCAGAGAGCACCTCTACCCCAGGTTCCATGGGAATGCAGCAACTCACCATGGTTTAGAAAGTGAGGCATCTGCTTTACAGTGGCTAGAGGGTTGTGGGTTTACAGTCAGCCGCAGAGGCACTGTTGTGTGTGCAAGCGAGCCCTGGCTGTCAGCAAGCCCTGATGGAGTTTTGAACTCAGAGGAACTGCTGGAGATCAAATGCCCTCTCCTTAAGAGTGATGAGTCTCTGGAGGACCTGTTCAGAAGTCAGAGGTATGATGTGAGGATGGTAGAGGGGACACCTCAGCAGCAGCCAAATGGTCCACGGGGCTTCTATATGCAAGTGCAGCTTGCCATGTTCTGTACAGGGCTGAGGGCCTGTAAGCTGCTCATCTGGGTTCAATCACAGCAAGTTCTGCTACATGTCCCATACAATGAGCAATTCTGTGCCAAGACTGTAGGTAGACTAAAAACATTTTACTTTAAGTATATGCTTCCTCACATGTCTGGTGAGTTTCAGGAAGGCCGCCTGCTGCTTTCCACAAGATATTTGCAGCTTTGTAAATAAGCAGGAATGAGAATAATTAGGGTTAAGGATAGGATATTAGGTAATTGGGGTCGGATGTGGAGGGTATAGGTGAAGACTGAAACTATTTTAAATTAGTTTTAAATCAGTTGTGTTAAACGAGACAGACTGTGATTTTTGTTTTAGAAAATGTATAATTTAATATAAGTTGTATAAAATCAGTTGTGATTTGTTGATCAGTGTTTGTTATTTTCAGGAAGCAAGAGACCATCCTTACTGACCATCCTGTAGAGGTAAAATTTCACCATTTAATTTCCATATTAATTTCCATATCCATTCTGGTGACATTGTAAAGGTTTATAAAAATAACTTACATCAGGTAACTTCTGGTAAAATTGTAAAGGTTTATAAAAATAACTACTTACACTATTTACACTGATTAAATAATTAAAAAAACCACAGCAAAATGTATCGACAGTTGTGGAACGCACCTACAAATCAACACTTATTCATCTGCTACATCAGAAATTATGTCACTGCGAAGGTTACACAGGGTTGCACAAATTCTCAAAATTTTATCAATTTTAGGGGTAAGGTTAATTGGAACTGTTTGAGAAAGGATTTTGAAGTTTTTCAGTCGGCATATGACCCGCTCAACATGGACACATATATTAGCAATGCGCCTAGTGTTGGTGGTGTCTTCTTCAGAGAGTTGCATGCCTCTCTTGGTGAATGCTGGAATGACGAGTTTCACCTTCCTTTCATACAGGAGATCGTAATGGTGAAGCCTCTGTCTGCCATTACTTCATCGCCTGGACGAAGGTATTCCAGGAACCCTGAATTTGCAGTTATGAATTTGTCACTGCACCTTCCTCCATACGCTGGTAAGATGAACATGATCAGTCCACATGGTGCAATAGAGACCAGATATTTGATGGTGTTCTGGCCGTAGTAATGGCTGTAGGACTCGCCTCTTGAGTCAAGGTTGCGTGGCTTTTGAAGGGGTGTCTCTGAACAGTCGATCACATGTTGTATCTGGGAATTGTTCTCTGAAACACTGAGGCATTGTTGCCTGGATTGTCTCCCTGGGAAGCCATGGTATGTAATCCCTCATGTTCTCCTCCATGATGTCAATCCAACATGAAACCACCTTGCTTACAATGGAACGAGAAACACCAAACCTTTCAGCAAGATCACCCTGCAATAAATTAAGACGCAGCTTCATCAGAGTCATCAGGATCTGATCCCAAGTGTGTAGCTGGAAGCTGTTGGTGTATGAACTGGTGCTCGGTAACTGAATGAAATGTGACAGTGACAGTGACGTGACATACAGCCAAGTATGGTGACCCATACTCGGAATTCGTGCTCTGCTTTTAACCCATCCAAAGTGCACACACACAGCAGTGAACACACACACACCATGAACACACACCCGGAGCAGTGAGCATCATTTATGCTGCGGCGCCCGGGGGGGAAGTTGGGGGTTCGGTGCCTTGCTCAAGGACACCTCAGTCGTGGTATTGAGGGTAGAGAGAGCGCTGTACATGCACTCCCCCCACCTACAATTCCTGCCGGCCTGAGACTCGAACTCACAACCCTTGGGTTGCAAGTCCAACACAGTGACCGTTAGGCCACGACTTGTAGAGCTGTGTAGAGCTGTGTAGAGCTGACAAAGGTTGTTTTTTCTCAGCAGAATTATGTACAATGCCTCTGGCTCAGTGCATTGTGTTCCCATATCAGATGTAGGTGGCTTCAGGTTGAGTTGTGATTTTGAACTGTAGTTGTGGTCAGAGACAGATGGATCCTCCCATTGTGTTTCTGCATCACAGTTCAGGGTCACGTGGATGTGATCACCCTCACAGTTGTCCACTGCATCACTGGTGGTCATCGATACATCTGTGGAAATAATATTAAACATATTTTTACATTATTACTTAAAAAACATCAAGAGAATTAATATATGATGGGACCCATACTTAGAACAGTGTGTGAGAGAGATGCATTAAAAACAAAGCAGCATACACACTCTAACTGTAGTGTTAAAACGTAGGTCACTATCTGAAAGAGAACGGTAGCTAGCTGACCTGCTATCATCTGGAATCTTTGTAACAGGAATAATGTGAGCTATTGTCATGTTCCATAATATCTTGTACTATCGTAAATATTAAATAAATAGGTGGTAAATGGTAATCATGCAAAATTCGTTGTACTTTGTTAACTGCTCATTACTGATCTTAAATGTATTCATAGAACGGACTTCATAAATATAATGTTAGGCGAACAAGCACATAGCTAGCTAAGTTAACGTTAGCTTACCCGAATCTGACAATCTTTTTAGCACCCGGCATGACTTCTTTACCGGGACATCGTAACCAAGCCATTTCTCGGGGGAAGGGTGTTTGTCAGTCAGCCTTCTGTCCATGAAATGGTATGAACACACATAAGGGCGCTTTGGTGGGCACTTCAAATTTAGCGCCTTCCGCCATTGCCTCAGGTGCTCCTCTTCTTTAGGTGGTGGGTGTCAGTTGTAAAGTGCACCACAACACTCCGACCGCTTCACATTGTGTTCGTAACATTGTTGGTGCAATTGTTCTCTTCTCTTAATCCAATTGTTATGACAGCCTCTAACTGAGCATATAACACTTGACATATTTATGTTCTGTTATCTAGCCGCTAGCTTAGGTAGTTCCCTCTCAGCCGGAAGTAAGATGACAAAACGAACGCAATGGCGGCACCTTTGTTGCCATGGAAAATAAGGTGAATAACAAATACATCTACTGTAAAGCAAACTTTACATTTAGTTTAAGGAGACGTACATGGAGATGGCGTATGTATCAGGAGACGCACCTAGTTAGCAAACACAAATTTTGAATACATTTTTCACATATGTCACAGCCGGTCTGTGGCCTGCCCTCCCAATCAATCCCATTCAAAAACAGACAGACTGAACTTCACCTAATTCTTATACTTCTCCTTCTCCGTCTCCTCCTTCTCCTTCTTCTTCTTCTGCTTCTTCTCCTCCTTCTCCTTCTTCTCCTCCTTCTTCTCCCCTTTCTCCTACTTCTCCTTCTACTTCTTCCCCTTTTCCTTCTTCTCCTTCTACTTCTTCTCATTTTCCTTCTCCTTCTCCCTTTTTTCTTCAAAATTACTGCAGTCCTTCCTTCATTATATTTTGGTGATATTGAAATAGAGAGTAAGCTTTACAATAACAAATATATAAGACAAATCATCATCCAGTCATGTTACCCCGGTCAAATATTAAGGAATAAATTAGATGATACATTTGATAAAAATAGTGTTAAATATTAATAACAGCCTAAGTAAGATACCCTCTTCTCCCCAGAGTAAAAGAAACACATTATAAAATACTAAATGACATATGTCCTTACAAAGAACTTCTACATTTAAAATGTAATTTTGAAAATGTACCTTATCATCTATGTAAACATCTCTTTGAAGATACAGAACATATATTTTTGACATGTAATTTGTCTTTTTGGAAAGCATTGCAGGACAAGACATATGGAATAACAAAAGAATGCTGTTTTGATTTGTATTTGATTAATAATATTATTTTATTAGCTAAATACTTTATACATGTAGATGTTCTTAAGGGGTCCTATTATGCTTTTTCACTTTTTCAACTTTAGTTAGTCTGTAATGTTGCCGTTTGAGCATAAAAAATATCTGCAAATTTACAAAGCTGAAAGTCCACTTCAAAAGGAGATATTTTATTTAACAGAAATCACTTTTGAATAACTACAACGAACGACTCGTTTGGACTACAATGCATATTTTCCGGGATTTGTGATATCACAAAGATCGACGAATGGGGCGAGACCTGGTTGAGCTGCACTAGAGAAGTGATAACGAGTGTTTTCACTGTCAGAGACACGCTAGCTTTCCCAAGCAGACAAACTTAGAGTGGTTACAATCATCTGGGTTAAAATCACGCTCAAATTGATTTGATTTTGACGCAATATTTACACTGAAGCTTGCAGCAGGTGGGTATGATAAGGGGTGTGACATGCTGGGAGATTTCAAATGGCTCTTTTTACAGTTTTTCACATTTGCTAAGACACTAAACTCTATTCTCTAAACCAAATTCTCAATAGCCTTAACCAATTTGTCAAATAAATCACTCTTTCAGGCAGTTTAGACACAGTTTGCAGAGCTCATGCACTCTTTTAACAAAACTCTGAACACATTTTCACTCACTAAAATACAGTTTGCACCGTGATGCAAAACCCTAAACACAAGAAAGCAAAAGTTAAGCTCAACTGCAACAGGAAGGACGAGGAAGGGCAAGACCAAGAACAGTCATTTCAGATGAAATCAGAGCTACTGTGATCGACCGTGTTCTTGTGTGTGGAATGACAGAAGCAGCACAAAGAGTTCAGCCTGATCTGAGCAGATTCTCTGCGGCCACCAGAATCAGGTGGAAAGTTCAAAAGAACAGCAAAAGAAGAATAGAATTGCAAGACTACCACATAAGGCATTATCACCAAGCCTGTATCTACAAAAACATACTGTCTTTCCAAGTCTCCTGCCTGTGACCTAGATGAAGTCCTCTGATTCATATTTGTGTGTAACAGGACGTGTGTGTGTGTGTGTGTGTGTGTGTGTGTGTGTGTGTGTGTTTTATTTTAAAATATTTACTAAATACAATAAACAGTTTTTTTGTAACTACATGCACAGGACACAGTGTTCCCTGTGTTTTGATGTAGTGTCTAATGAACGATCTGTAGTGAGTATATTATTGACTAATGCGTGTGTGATTTGAAGGCTTTGTTTGATTTTGAGCACAGCTGCAATGGTTTTGAAGCGATTGTTTGATTTTGTCAGAAGAGTTAGGGTTTAGGATTTTAAGGTTTTGAGAAAATAAGCGATGGTTTCAAGAAATGTGTTTTAGCAATTCAGAGAAACTGTAATTCACATTTGAAAAGTGTTTTGTGTTTATATCAATGACATCATGATCACATATTGTACAAAACCAGCAGGTTTCATTTAATTCTGGCACAAATGGAGCCATTTGAGCTTTAAATGGCATCATCAGTATCTGCAGATATTCATGAAGACTGAACTCATATCACACTAACGTGTGTGTGTGTGTGTGTGTGTGTGTGTGTGTGTGTGTGTGTGTGTGTGTGTGTGTCACACCTGTCTAAGGCGATGGCGCTCATGGAGTAGATGCTGGCGAACACCGCGGTCACCGGGTAGAAGTTCTGGAAGCGGCAGTACGCGCTGCTGAAGTACCAGTCTCCGTGCGCGCCGTACACGAAGTTCACCAGCGCGTTGAGCGCGGCCACGCACACGTCAGACGCCGCGAGGTTGAGCAGAAAGTAGTTGGTGACGGTCCTCATCCTCTTGTGCGCCACGATGATCCAGATGACGATCAGGTTCCCGGTGACGGCCACCAGCAGAACCAGCGCGAACGCGAGCGACCAGAGCGCCACGCGCCACGGAGG
The DNA here is from genome assembly GCF_018340385.1 of Cyprinus carpio. Classification (NCBI taxonomy): domain Eukaryota; kingdom Metazoa; phylum Chordata; class Actinopteri; order Cypriniformes; family Cyprinidae; genus Cyprinus; species Cyprinus carpio. The sequence goes on along the minus strand of NC_056594.1, from coordinate 20,396,497 downwards.
CTGCGCGAACCTGTTGGTGTGGTTGAAGTTTGAGGAATTTCTTGATGAGGACATGATTCGCTGTGAAGAAGACACTTGTCTGTCTCTGTGTGTGTGTATGTGTGTGTCTGCCTGTCTATCTGCACACAGGAGGAGCTCCGTGTGTGTGTGTGTGTGTGTGTGAGAACAGCCTCCACAGGGGCGGAGAGTTCATGTAACCCCAGAATAAATCAGTCTATTTTTTTTTCTGCAAAAATATTTATATAAAGAGATATGAAAGTATAAAATTTGTTTGATTTGGACCAAATCTCAGAATAAAGCCAGGACAGAAACAGGAGGACAGACTCAGAGATCACAGACAAAAACAACCAGTTAACATGGATAGAAATCTTTAATGCGCATTTTTACACAAATGTGAACTGTATTTACAGAGCATTAAAAACATAGTACATTAGAGTTCAGATTTACTGCTTTATGTGCACAAAATCAGTAGAAAAATATTCTTTAAAAATGAAAACAGACGGAATGTTGCACTGAAGGCAGAAGTCATACGAAGCATGATAACAGTAAAACACAAACACGTTTAACACACAAGAGAAGCGCAGCATCCGTCTGAAAGAATCCCAGAACGCATCAACAACACACACCATCAGAGAGCATCATTGGTCTCGCACATTTACAGAACCAACCAATAGCAGCAGAGAGAACGCAGAGAGGAAAGTGAGTAGCAGGAGCCCTTTGACCAGGTGTGAAATACTGAAGCCTGTTTCAGAGTCACACACCTGCAGCACGACGTACACACTACACACCGGCTGATCAGCACAGTCCCTCACACAAACTCTAATATCAGAGTAAATCTGACTCCCCTCCTCGTGACAATCACGGTTATAATAACTATCAAGATATACTTTATATGTTTTTTGTATACATTATTATGGCTGTTTATAAATGTAGTAACCCAGAAATCAGTGTAGTTTCTGTAAGGCAGCAAAAACAGTGTAAGTGAACATCTACTGATGATCGCTGTTGTTTTGCTGTCGTGCTGCAGATACAGGAAGTGTGAAACAGGCCGAACACACACACACACACACTTACTAGTGTCTGTTTCAGTCGGTGGTGTTTATGAGTGAGCAAATGATTGTGTGATTCTTTGAAGTTTGTGATCACAGATGCTTCACACTACAGAAGCTCGGTTTCTGGCGTTGTTTCGTTCTGAAACGCTTCAGAACACAATATATAACGCAGCTTGAGTCTATAAGGGCTGCTTTAGCTGGCATTAGCTCAACTACTGTCCTGGCGGAGCAACAGTCTGACGAGAATCTTGTTGAACAGGTTAGTGTCACTGTCCACATGTTTACAGCAGCTGCCTGATAATGAACACATCTGGTGTTGGAAACACCGTCGCCCCCTGGAGTGCTAGAGACACTACTGCCACAGCGAGACCAGGACATGTGATGGGTGCTTGTCATACAGTCCAAAACAACTGACACCAAACACACACACATACACTCTATCTTTTTGGAACGATCATTGTAGCAGATTCACAGATGTCTTGTTCTCCTGGTTCAAGCGTAGTTCATCTCCATCTGTGTGTGTGTGTGTGTGTGTGTGTGTGTGTGTGTTCATGTGTGTGTGTGTGTGTGTGTGTGTGTGTGTGTGTGTGTGTGTGTGTGTGTGTGTGTGTGTGTGTGTGTGTGTGCGTCACATTGGCTCAGAGGTGTGTGTGCGTGTTCATGAGTGTGTATGTGTTCACCTACAGCAGGTTAAACGTGCGCAGGTAAATCTGTCTCTCGATCCACTCGGTGAAGTGCGTCACATTGGCGTAGACGCCGGGGCCCAGGACCTTAGAGAAACACACAGACCCCCAGGAGGTCAAACCGTACAGAGACCAGCGACCGTCGTCCTCCTCGCAGACCAGCGGTCCGCCGCTGTCACCCTGTAAACACACACAGATTGATCACACACACACTCATGTTGTCACGTGAGCACACACACACACACACACACGCAGCGCACACTCACCATGCACGAGTCAATGGTTCCCGCCTCGTATCCGGCACAAAGCATGCGTGACGTGATGGTCTTCATGTCGAAGTAAGACTGACACTGAGAGACCGAGATGATCCGCACCTCTCCCTCCTGGAGCTTAAACGGCACTGCGGGAGAAGAGACGCACACACACTCGCTCAACAACAGAGTCACGCGAGTATCTGACAACATCCTAATGTGATCAGCGATTACAGCACAAGTATCAGTTAAGTGCTGACAAAAGAAAGTCCTTAGGTACCAATCTGATATTTCAATGATTTTTGCTCTGAAGTGGTCAAAGCAGAAGAGCAGATACTCCACTGGCAGGAACAGTAACAGCATTTCTGTTTGTGCTTTCTGCCCCCTTGTGGCAACACATGGCAGCTTCAGTCTAGTCCAGCAGTACAGACTCACTCTTCCACAAACACATCCATCAGCGGAGCTGGGTTGGTTACTTACAGATTGAGTTGTAGTCCGTTACCGATTCCAAATTGCATGACAAAACTTGTAGTGAGTACTGTGATCCATTACTCATTTTAGGTAATATAATCAGACTACTTTTGGATTACTTTTGACCTAAATCATTTATCACATTGATTTAAATAGGATAATCGTATACACCATATTGATATAAAAATACAAAAAGAAAGAAAATATATTCCTTTGTTATTAACAACATGAAGTGCATTAAACATTACATCAAGGTTTAGCAAGCTGCAGTGGGTTCTTAAGTTTAACGAAAAGCTAATAATTAAATAATTAAATTAAAATAAATCATTTTAAAATAACAACAATCAAAAGAAACACTTCCTAAAAAAGATCATATGTAATCATGTAATCAATAAAAAAGTAACTGTAGTTTGATTACACGTATTGAAAAATGTACTTCATATTGGGAATCTGATTAGATGTAGCCAGTCACTGCCAGCACTGTCCATCAGTCTCACGCTGAGAGAAAACTACCAGCGTCTAGTACTTCAGTCTACATCAGCATCAGTGCTGCAAAGAGCTGCTCAGCTTTATAGGACCACAGCATATAGTTACTCAACTAAATCTAGTCACTGAATAGTCCATTAAAGGGATTGTTCACATAAACAGGCTCATTCTGTCACCTTTGACCCCTCACACGTGTGTGTGTGTGTGTGTGTGCATGTGCCCCACTCACTTCTGTTCCCCACATGTCCCCAGCCCGTGATGTGGCAGTACTGGTCAGCTTTGGGCAGCTGTCCGCGGCCGGGCAGACAGACAGGACGCACGTAACTGGTCACTTCCACCTCCGACTCCAGCTCCAGAACGCTGATGTCGTAGTCCACCACGGCCCGGTTGTAGCGTGAGTGGACGATGATGCTTTTGACATGCCGTGATTGCATGTATGGAGACGGATGATCCAGATTATTGATGCCAAGAACCACTTTCCACACGTCTGCGCTCTCACGCCTGCACATGCATAAAAAACATCATTCTGACATGACTTACACTGACTAGTCAAGCCACATTTATCTCTACAGTGCTTTATACAATACAGACCGATTCAAAGCAGCTTCACAGTGATAAACAGGAAAATAAAAGTGTTAATACTGCACAGCTTTGAGCTGTAATGCAGCTCTGCAGAAGACAATAGTATTCAGATCAATTCAGTTCAATGTTGAATCAATTAAACTGAATGTTGTGTAGAAAACCATGCAAGTGTGTGTGTGTGTGTGTGTGCATGTTTGTGTGTGTGTGTCTGTGTGCATTCTTGTGTGTGTGCTCTCACCCCTCAAAGCAGTGTGCTACAGTTAGTGCCCACTTGTTCCCAATGAGCACACAGCCACAGATGTGTCCGCTGGGTTCACTCTGTAGAGAGCACTGCCACGGCCACCGGCCCGGGCGACTCGTTCTGCCTCCCAGAATCCTCTTCACCATCCGGGCAGCAGGCCGACGGCCACATTCTGAAACACAGAGCGAGAGAATGAAGGACGAAACAGTGTCTTTTGGCCAGCAGAGGTGTGTGTGTGCCGCTCATACATACTGTCTCTTGTGCACTTCAGTGAGATCTTCTTGGATGATGTGCAGCTCTGCCTGCAGACAGAAAATGATGTTGATTAGTGTCATCTGACACACACACACACACACACACACACACACACACACACACACACACACACACACACACACACACACACACACACACACACACACACACAGTCTCTTCTCAGTGACTCTTGCTCTTTAATGAAGTGAAAGATAATTATCAGTGTTGTTGGTAACGCATTACAAGAAATGCCAGTTAAGTAATCAGATTACTTTTTTTCAAGTAACAAGTACAGTAGTGCATTACTTTTCAAAAAAGTAATACAAGTTACTGTGTTTCTCATGTATTGACTGACGGCTCTCCTGTCATCATGTTGAGAGAATCAGGAGTGCAGAGGCATTGTGTGTGCTGTGTGAACATGATCTTACTGTAGTTCTAGACTGTCAACATGCATTTACTCATCTCACTCGCACAGAAACAGATTCAGTATTCCTCAAAATCAGTTAAAACAGCGAAATACAAACTTAAAATGAAGCAAACCTGCAATAATTGAGCATGTTAAATAACACAAATATCCTTTATGTTTTTATTTAAAATTGTCATGGTATCGTATTATAGTCCTCCACCTCATCTGCGTTCTCAAAACTCTGGCAATTTGATAATACCTAGAATATCAAAGTCAACTGCGGGCGGCAGATCCTTTTCCTATTTAGCACCCAAACTCTGGAATAACCTACCTAACATTGTTCGGGAGGAAGACACACTCTGTCAGTTTAAATCTAGATTAAAGACCCATCTCTTTAACCTGGCTTACACATTACACACTAATACGCTTCTAATATCCAAATCCGTTAAAGGATTTTTAGGCTGCATTAATTAGGTAAACCGGAACCAGAAACAATTCCCATAACACCCGATGTACTTGCTATGGCATCTATGCTAATATTAGTCTGTTTCTCTCTTTTTCCGAGGTCACCGTAGCCACCAGATCCAGTCTGTATCCAGATCAGATGGTCACTGCAGTCACCCGGATCCAGTACTTATCCAGACCAGATGGTGGATCAGCACCTAGAAAGGACCTCTACAGCCCTGAATGTCTTGTCATGGAGGCGACAGCTCAATCACTTTTTTTCAGTGAATACGCCATCAATTTTGCTCATAAAGGTAAGAGTAATACATCATTCGTAACTGTAAAGGGTCTACTTTTATTTGTGTGCACTCACAATATCAGCAAAACATTGTGCTTTTATAAAATAAAACAAACATGATGCACTTTCTGCCGTCTCGGTCTTGAACAAGAGCACTTCACAAAAATTAACTGAAACTCAGCGAATACATGCCTTACAGACACAATAAATATATCTTTAGAAAGCTTTAAATTACCACTTAACGAAATGAAACAAATCAAAAACAAAAACTCTTTCATTATAATCATAATCTGTAAACATGCACTTCTCTCTAAAGGCGCATCTAATGAAGAGGTGGCGAGTGGGATCGGCAACTTCATCCTTGCGACACAGACTCTATTTATTAGTAAATAATTCAAATATCTCCTTCCTCCTTTCCTCTGACACATTTATGGTAATTACTTTTGCCGATGCTTTGCGGCAAGCTAACGCAGGACTGTTTAGCTGCACTGAAGGCATGCACCATACATACTGCTGCTGCTGGACACTACACACCGTAGAGTCACTCTTGACAGTCGTGGCAGCACGGTCTCGTGTTGTTTCCACCAGCGTGGCAATTTTTTCATCACTAATTGATGGATGTTTAAAATATAAAAATAAGGAGAACCTTAAAACAGGCCCGAGGCCCGGCCCGTGTCTGAATTATGATGTGAAAATTGGCCCGAAGTGGCCCGTCGGGCCTGGGCTGAAATGCAGGGCTCTACTTCTAGCCACAACTGTCCTATTCTTCATGCAATCCAGAACAACAGCACAGATGAAATGCACCCTCTACTGTACAGATGTGAATTTACATTTCCTTCAGCCTAAGGTTTATTCATTTTACTTTTGGTGTGAAAGGGATTAAACATTTGCCAAAAATGTAATGAACTTTTTAATAAATATCTTAATAAATGAAAAGTAACTAAATAATGCAATAAGTTACTTTTTTAGGAAGTAATGCAATATTATAATGCATTATTTTTAAAAGTAACTTTGCCCAACATTGATAATTATTACAAGCAAGCAACTATAATATAACCCCAATTCCAGAAAAGTTGGGTTGTTTTGTAAAATGCAATACAAACAAGAATCTGTGATTTGTTAATGCTCTTTAGCTTTTATTTAACTGACAAAAGTACAAAGAAAAGATTTTCAAAGCTTTCACTGACCAACTTTAATATATTTTGTAAATCTAAACATTTAGATTTTAATGGCTGCAACAAACTCCAAAAACA
>NC_056594.1:20375075-20377575 GCF_018340385.1 Cyprinus carpio | reverse complement strand
GATCAGAACTGATACAGCGACCAGTAGTACACAAATACTGACCATCCGCACAAGCTGGACAAACGACAGAGCGAGAGGACCACAGTGAATGAAAGGGAACATGTGATTCTTTAATGTGTGGATGCAAGGCACACAAACTGCACTCCCAGGAATCAGCTCCTGCTTTATTGTGTGTGAGCACAGGTGCTTCTCAATACTCAAACTTATGCTCCCCATTCCTCACTCCTCTGTCCTCCAGCCGTGACCCGGATATCATCAAACTCAGCCATCATGAAGGACGTCTTAATTCTCTAATTGCATCGTGAGGAGGAGAGGAACAAGGAAGCTTTCAGAGGAGCTCTGAGCAAGGACACGGTTTTTCTTGTCAAAAAACTGATAATGTACAAATTCTTCTCCTTCATCTGTCACAGTCATTTTAATTATGCTTGCCGTTTAAATTAATCATTTTCTGAACAGGGCATCTTGTTTTATTAATATTTATTATGAATAACCAAACCTCAGCAGCATAAGGGCCGATCCCTTGAGTGCAGCTGATGACGCTCTGAAGTGACGCTCGAGAAATCAAAAAAATTTATTATACAAATAGAGTGCAACAGTCAGGTTCCGGAAGTAAAAATGCCATTTATTTTTTTCCCATAGGGAAATTGATTTTTAACAACTTACAAACCTTTAAAGACAGACCTGAAGATTTGCATTTGCTTCTGTTAAAAGCATCTGTTCACATTTTCTCAATATATGTTTTAAATAACCATTTTAACAGCAGAATCCCTGGTGAAAAACTACATTACCCATGATGCTGTAAAAAAAAGTCAGCCAATCAGGGAGTTGCAGTGAGTAAATCCTGCCGAAAAGCACTCTAGCTCTACACACTCTCTTGAAGCACTACAGATGACATGCTCTCAAAATACTATGCATATTTTGCAATAAATGTTGCACTTTTTTGCTTCAAATCAAAGAAAAAAAAATTTTAAAAATCTTCATAGCTGGCTGATTTGGTCCATGGATTATAATACTTAAGTGAAGACTTTTAAAATCCCTATGGGGAAAAAATGAATGGAAAAATACTTCTGGAACCAGCGGCACTCAAAAAGTGATGCTGAGAAGTGCACTGATGCACTCAATTTCTCCATCCTCATTTTCTTTCCTTGCTTCCTTTTTCTTATATTTCATGGGGCTGGATCTGATGCACAACTATGAAAATGAGAAGCACACACTTACTGCAATCGGCCTCGTCGCTCCAGTCATCACAGTCGTTGTATCCATTGCACACTAGTTTCAGGGGGATGCATATTCCGGTCGCACACAGGAAGTGATCGCTTCTTCCACACGCAGCTTAAGACAAAATCACAAAAAGACAAGTGATCAGAGCGTCACCATTCCAAACGTGATTCCAGTACTGGACGAGCACTCACAGAGCTTTCCTTTGGCGTGTCGCGGCATGTAGCAGAGCGGCGTGTTTTCGGCGTTCGTTCCCGTGTTGTTGGTGAACTGAGAGCAGCGCAGGAACTCCGGCCAGGACGCGTTAAACATCTGCAGCACGGGCTCACATCCCTCACGAGCCGCTTCACAGAACGACTGACAGGGCAGAACCAGAGTCCTGCGGCAGACCAACAAACTCTAGAAACACTCCAACACTACAAGTGCTTAATGTTAACCCTTCTGATGTTCGGGTCATTGTGACCTGGAGAGGATTTTTCTTCTCTATAAAATACTAGTTAATATTATAACAATGGAATTAAACTTACTGACAGGGTATAACAACTTACCCCAAAAATGTGATAATTTGAGCACTTTTTTAGGATTTTTACCATTTAAACATGAGCAGCCCTTTAAAGAAATTGCTTGCAGATCTCTCATTATGCTATATTATTACAAAGTATTGCATTCAGTCTTTTCATGAACTTGTGTTCTTTCAGTCAGCACAGGTTTTGTTTTTCTTTTTGGGACTGATTGATTGTAGGCTTCATTGATCTGAGGGCATGAATGATGAAGCATTGTTTAACGTGATAATATGTGTAATCCAACAGTTTATATTACTAACTACAATCTCCATTATCTGTAATCACTAAAGGACTACAATTTGTAAGTAATCTTCCCGGCACTGACTGCTGCTCACTTTTATCATCTGTATTACTGCTCATTTATGACAAAACATCTGCTTAATGAGTGTGTGTGTGTGTGTGTGTGTGTGTGAAGGGACAGCGAGGTTGAGAAGTGTCTACTGTTGTTATTTTAAACCTGTAAATAACATTTTAAATTCGACTTCCATCAGTTTCGGTCTGAATCTTGATGCTATAAATCCACAGTGAGATTCTGTGCTTCTGACTTTCATGACAATGAGCACGTTTACATGCACATCAGTAGGCTGATAACTACCAAAAATCCACTGACTGAAATAACCCGATTTCACAAATGATGTGTTCTCATCCTTGGACAAAGGCCAAGCCACAGGTGCCATCACATCGATCTTTCAAAGGCCTTTGATATGGTCAGTCATTAC
>NC_056594.1:20315075-20370075 GCF_018340385.1 Cyprinus carpio | reverse complement strand
AGAAGAAAAATGGTTATTTTAAGAACCGATCACTGAAAGGTTCTTTTGGGAACCAAAAATGGTTCTTCTGTGGCATCACTGTGAAAACCCCCTTTTGGAAGCTTTAGGGTGTTTAGTATTATTTTGCTCTGATCTGACGCAGTGACGTGAGCAATTCGAGCTGCTTCATGAAGGAAATTTCAGCCAACACAAATGCACCATAATAAACAAACTATAATCAATTCCACAAATTAGGCCAAATCATTTTCACGCCAGCAGTGAACTAGACCCTCGTCTGGCGTCTTCACAGCACGCAAGCATGAGAATCAACACGACAAACAGACATTTTTGTTTGTAAAAGGGATCTTTAACCCAAAACTGAAATTATGTCCATTGTGTCAAATTTACTCCATTCATCTTCTTCAAACATGACTTTCATTCTTCTGTGAAAGAAAAAAGGTGTTTTGAAGAATATTGGGAACTAATTGGACATTTGCATTTACATGGCAGACATGAGACATTTATCAAAATATCTTCTTTTGTGTTCCACGGAAGAAAGTCATTCATACAGGTTTGAGCAACATGAAGGTGAGTAAAGGATAATTTTTGGGTGAATGATGCCTTTAATTGTTAATAGGACCGAACACTGGAACACAGTCAAACGAGAGAGGAACAGAGGACGAGCGCCAGAGGGAAATCTGCATAAAATCATAACACAGCGGAGACAGAGCTTAGTCTTACCTCAAGGTCAGATGTCATGAGGAGGGGAGGGGACAAGTCTAGATCACATCATCATCATCACTAACCTCTCAGGGTTCAGTCCTCCATAAAACAACATGCAGCGCTCCAGAGGAGACCGCTCTATAACAGGCCCTGTTTCTCCTGGCCTTTTGGTCAAAGTAGACGAGGCAGACACATTCCCGATTACACCTGCTGTTTTAATCTGTCTCTTTTGTCCACTTTCCTGACTTCTCTGAGGGGAGGGACTATGGACGTGTGCATTTATGGGGTTTTTCTGATTTTTCGATCTAATATTGCAAAATAAGCTTGTGCAATTTACATAAGAACATGAAAAGAGGCAACAGAAAAGGATACCGAGAACAGCAGCTTTCGTTTCTGCTCTGATAGCCACAAAACTAAGTCAGACGCTGTGGATTTGTGCTAGAATCAGGAATGATAAAAGAACATTGTGCTTTTTTAAATTCTTTTTTTTTTGCCTTCAGACCAAGCTTACTGTTTCAGCTGGCAAAGTTTAAACCCATCTGGTTAACGCTCCAACAACACGTCCTGTAATGTTAATGTCAGCAGGCAGAGAGGAACCGGTCTTTTGTAGCTGTTTAAACGCATTCAACCACATGAGCATCTACACTACCAAAGCAATGTGGTCGAATGTGCAAACCATTTCAGATCCCATTTACACCTGTATGTAGCACTGTCCACTTGTGATCAGATTGACAAAAATACATTTTAATACCAGGTTCCTGCAAAGTTCAGCTCCAACACCCCAGAACCAACCAGTGAGCGAGTTATACATTCACAAACCTCAAGAAGTTCAACCCTGCAGATGCAAGTAGTGACATGAGGCGCCTCACACAAGACCCGGCTCACCCCTGAGTCTATGGAGCAGACGGAAAGCAGTGCTGAAGAAAAGCACAGGAAGCTGCAGGTGAAAGTTATGTTGGAACTGCTGCAAACATCACCAAACAGCCTCGCTGTGAAACACACATCTGCTCTGAGTCTGCATCTCTGAGATTCTGGCCAGTGTTTCTATTGAAGCACGTCTCATGTCTTCTTAATATGAATCAGTCGTGCTGTGTTAGAGACAGAGAGAGAGAGAGAGAGAGAGAGAGAGAGAGAGAGGGAGGACAGCCACTGTGACGGTGCAAAAACAGGCTCGGTGACACAGCAGGACGTCCGGACAGGATGGGTGTCTCGGATTCACAGCTCTGATCACGTCCCACCAAAAAGACTTTCTGGCCAATAAACAAAGAGTGGCAGAGAGACAGAGACAGAGAGGACAAAGGCAGGATAGGGTGGGAGGAGATGTCATCAGTGTGCATGTCTGTCCAGACGGTGACCTTTTGACCTTGGAAGCATTAAATGCTTTCTTTGAGTTTTTATGAGGAGCAAACCGACAGAGAGGAGGAGATGCATCTGAACCAACGCGCACACACACACACACACACACACACACACACACACACACACACACACACACACACACACACACACAAGACTCACACTCACACACACACACACACACACACACACACACACACACACACACTTACACACACACACTTACACACACACACTCATGTTTGACTGTATTAGTGAGCTCATCTCACAGACTTCCACTGTTGCTCTGTCAGGTCAGTGATATTTCCTCTTCACTCTAAACAAACCCTCTCAGAAACCTGTGCAAAGCACTAGATTTCAATACAAACATGATTTGATTGATTTATAACTAGTGAGGTCCGGATATATTATTGAGGACATTTTAGACCTCACAAGTACAGTCAGACCTGTAGAAACACATAACAGAGTCAAACCCACACACAGACTGCACAAACGTGTGTTTCGTCGCTGCAGATTTCTCTTTTTCAGAGACTCTTTCTATGACAGTGAATATCATGTTGTGACTCATTTGGCAGGAGACAAAATTAGACATAACAGCCTGAAAATTACACAGATACACAGACAAATGCCACGAGAGCTTAGTGAAGATGCTCCAATCATCTCACACACATCATCGGCATGAGATGGAGAGATAGCAGGTGTGTGTGTGTCACAGTTGTTATTTAACACTTGTTTGTCTCATCACTCCATGTGTCCAGGCTGAGAGCAGGCTGAAGGGATGTGGTTGTGAGCGTGTGTGTGTGTGTGAGTGTGTGTGTTACCTGTGAGCGCCAGCAGCAGCACACACACACAGATGAGGCCGCACACACATGGCAGCAGGATGAAGAGCAGTAGTCGCAGATGTTTCCCGCAGCGCTGCGTGTGTGTGAACGCTTCACCCATGATGAGCTTATCTGACACACACACACCTGAGGACACACACACACACACACAGAGAGAGAGAGAGTTTGCAGTGAGTTTGTGTATCAGCAGGTGTTCTGATAACAGAATTCAAGATCCAGATATTCAGCTGAATCACATTCATAACAGCAGCTAATATCAATGTCAGTCATAATGGTAAATGTTCCTTTAAATACAGTCATAGTAATAATGAATAGAAATGACATTTCAGATATGACCGTGTGAAGTTTGATCAAGTGCACGCGCGTCTCACCGGTAACGGGCTGGAAATCAGCGACGATCCGGAGCATCAGAGCTGCAGACACCGCGAGCAGAGCACAGGCTATTTTTACCCAGGTATTTTTCGCTTCAGAGTTTCCAGCTTGTGAAGGAGAATCCGACACACACACACACACACACAAACACACACACAAACCAGTTAGTTATTTATAGGAATGGAAAGGAAGGAGAAAAACTAAAGTGCGTGAGTTAAACTTGACTCAAACTCTCTCTCTCTCTCTCTCACACACACACACACACACACACACACACAGACACTCTCTCTCTCACACACACACACACACAGTCTCTCTCTCTCTCACACACACACAAACACAGACAAACACACACACACACACACACACACAGGTCTCTCTCTCTCTCTCTCTCTCTCTCTCTCACACACACACACACAAACAAACACTCAGTCTCTCTCTCACACACACACACACACACACAAACACCAAACACACACTCTCTCTCGCTCTCTCCCGCTCTCTCTCTCTCACACACACACACACACACACACACACACACACCACACACACACACACACACACACGAGAGAGACTCACTGAATACTTACTGAAAGTTCATTGCAGCCGATTCCATCGCAAATACCCCCTCTCTCTAGCTCTCTATTCTATTTTATTGTGTTGTTTCATTAATAACTCAGCTTGTTTCTTTTATTCTCACGGATCGGTCTGTTTGAGCACGAGCAAGTCTGCGCGCGACCCACACCACACTGACGAGCGAGTCCCGCGCGCTCCTTTATATCTCCACCCGACAACACTGAGAGAGAGAGAGAGAGAGAGAGAGAGAGAGAGAGAGAGTTTGAAGGACTCAGACATTAAACCTCAGAATGTATTAAACAGTAACGCATTTAAGACTAAAAGAAAGACGTAGGTTTAGATTAGGAGGATTTTATTTGTTTGAAGTTGCGCGCTACAGGACTGTGTAACATGTTCTGTTTCTTTGTAGCACATTTGAAAGAAGAGATCAGCACAGAAGCTCAGAACTTCAGATCAGCTCATTTACAGTCGCCGCGTTTTGATCGCATCTGACTGATGAGCTCGAACTCACTCAACACTGCTGATCTACGATCGGTTCACACATGCAAAACTAAACTGAAACGAGGAAAGCTGATTCTAATTCAGCTGATGCGGTAAATAATTTATGAAATGAAAAAATGCTTCTCTCTTCTTTTTGGGTTTCAGCTCTAGCTTTGTGCACTAATCTAGTTTAGACTGTTAGAAGTTTTAACTTTAACAATTCAATTTAATTCAAGTTTTTATTAAAATTTGTATAGCGCTTTTCACCATACAAATCATTGCAAAGCAATCATTCATCATCTGAGGTCCTCTGAGGGGTTGACATCATCTCTTCTTAGGTGTTCTGGATTCAGACTGAAGCTTGTGTAAATACTAGTTACCACGGGATGTAAATGCTATCCTAGGAACTACCAAAAGTTTTGTGACCTTAGGGAGCGTGATAGATTGTAGCGTGGAAGAAGACTAGTTAGGTACGCAGGAGCTAGAACGTTAAGGGCCTTAAAAGTAAGTAGTAATATTGTGTAAAACTGATATGGAATGTAATAGGTATCCAATGCAGAGATTGTAAAATTGGGGTAATATGATCATATTTTCTTGATCTGGTAAGGACTCTAGCCGCTGCATTTTGGACTACCTGTAGCTTGTTTATTGAGGATGCAGGACAAGCACCTAGCAGTGCATTACAATAGTCGAGTCTAGAGGTCATGAATGCATGAACTAGCTTTTCTGCATCAGAAACAGGTAACATGTTTCGTAGCTTGTTTCTAAGATGGAAGAATGCTGTTTTTGTAACATGGGAAATATGATTTTCAAAAGACAAGTTACTGTCTAATATAACATCCAGATTTTTGACTGTAGAGGAAGTAACAGTACATCCGTCTAGTTGCAAATTGTAATCTACGAGATTCTGTGTGATGTTGTTTAATATCTAACAGTAATTAAAAGTAAAAGTAATATCTCTGTCTTATCCGAATTTAATAGGAGAAAATTATTGGTGATCCAATCTTTTACATTTTTAACACACTCTGTTGGAATTTAGAATTTAGAAGTTTCATCTGGTCTCGTTGAGATATATAGTTGAGTATCATCAGCATACCAGTGGAAACTAATCCCGTATTTTCTAATAATATTACCAAGGGGCAACATGTATACTGAAAATAGCAGAGGACCTAGGACAGATCCTTGTGACACTCCATATTTTACTGGTGATAAATGAGATGACTCCCCATTTAAATAAACAAAGTGGTAGCGATCGGACAGGTAGGATCTAAACCATCTTAAAGCCTCCCCTTGAATACCTGTATAGTTTTGTAATCGATGGAGGAGTACGTCGTGATCTATGGTGTCGAACACAGCACTAAGATCAAGTAAAACTAGCAATGAGATGCAGCCTTGGTCTGACGCAAGAAGCAAGTCATTTGTAATTTTAACAAGTGCAGTTTCTGTGCTATAGAATTTTTTTTAGACATAAATGGAAGATTTGAAATGGGTCTGTAATTTGCCAGTTCACTAGGATCTAGTTGTGGTTTCTTAATAAGAGGCTTAATAACCACCAGCTTGAATGGTTTTGGGACGTGACCTAAAGATAACGAGGAGTTAATAATATTGAGAAGCGGTTCTTCTGCTACAGTTAATAACTCTTTCAGTAATTTAGTGGGTACAGGATCTAATAAACATGTTGTTGGTTTAGATACAGTGATAAGTTTATTTAGCTCTTCCTGTCCTATAGTTGTAAAGCACTGCAGTTTATCTTTGGGTGCGATGGATGAAACTAAAGTATTAGATGCTGTAGAATCTACATTTGTTATTGTATTTCTGATGTTATCTATGTGAGGGAATATTTAGATCGGGTGGCGTCTGGTTATTTGATAATCTAGCCACTGTGCTAAATAAAAACCTTGGATTGTTTTGGTTGTTTTCTACGAGTTTGTGGATATGCTCGGCCCTGGCAGTTTTTAGAGCCTGTCTATAGCTGGACATACTGTTTTTCCACGCAATTCTAAAAACTTCCAAGTTAGTTTTTCAACATTTGCGCTCAGGACTACGAGTTTCTTTTTTAAGAGCATGGGTATTACTGTTGTACCATGGCACAGTACGTTTTTCTCTAACCTTTTTCAATTTGATGGGGGCAACAGCTTCTAATGTATTAGAGAAGATAGTGCCCATGTTGCCAGTCATTTTGTCTAGTTCATGTGTATTTATGGGTACACAGAGCAGTTGAGATAAATCAGGCAGGTTATTTGCGAATCTGTCTTTGGTGGCTGGAACAATAGTTCTGCCCGGACGATAACACGAAGCCATATAGTTAATATCATCAATACGCAGAATGCATGATACAAGGAAATGGTCAGTAACATCATCACTTTGAGGTACGATATCTATATCTGTAAGATCGATTCCATGTGATATAATCAAATCTAGCGTATGATTAAAACGATGAGTGGGCCTGGTGACTCCAAAAGGGTTTATTAGGTCAGTAAACACAAGTCCTAATGCATCATTTGTATTATCAACATGAATGTTAAAGTCTCCGACAATTAGCGCTTTATCGATGGTGACCAAAAGGTTTGAGAGCCAAATTCTTTTAGGAAATCTGTATATGGCCCTGGTGGTCTATACACAGTAGCCAGAGCGAGAGATATGACAGATTTCTTTTGCATATCTGACAGTGTAACATTAAGCATAAGTATTTCAAATGATTTAAACCTGTATCCTGTTTTCTGGGTAACACTGAGAATATCACTATATATTGTTGCAACACCTCCCCCACGACCAGTCTGACGGGGCTCATGTTTATAACAGTAGTTTGGTGGAGTAGACTCATTTAGACCAATATAATCATTTGGTTTTAGCCAGGTTTCAGTCAAGCAGAGTACATCAAAACTATTATCTGTGATCATTTCATTTACAATAACTGCTTTGGGTGTGAGTGATCTAATGTTTAGGATCCCAAACTTTAAAAATTGTTTTTGTTCATTTATTTTACTTTTTTCTGGTTTAATCACAATCAGATTTTTTCTAGATCCTGTATTAAACATAAATTTATAACCCACTAAACAAACAAAACAAACAAAAATAATATACTGAACAGTGCAAGTACGTCTATTTAAGTGGGTAGAACAAAAGCCATCATAGCAGTTATTTGAGAATTGTCTTACTAGTCAAATGGAGCGTAGTGTCCTGGAGATGTTGTCCGAGAGGAGATCCGCTCTGACTCTGCTGGGGTGCAGGCCATTTGTAAAGCAAACAGTCTACTGAACCTTTTGTGTCCTCGTTGATACTGGGGAAGCGGTCCAGACACAATGATCATCGCTGCGGGCGTTGTGCTGTGCACCGTCTCGATCAGGCTCCTGAAGTCCCTCTTCAGTGTCTCCGTCTGCCACAGCGTGTTGTCGCTAACCCCGTTGTGAAGCACAGCCGGTCCGGGGCTCTCGTCGCCCTTCAGGATCGCGGGTATCTGTGCAGAAACATCGAGAACACGAGCACCTGGGAAACAGTGAGTGTGCACTTTACCTTCAGCTAACGTCCTGGGTGCACCGGGCCTGTGCAGAGAAACTCACGGGGTAGAGGTGGTGGGACTGTTAGCAGCGCGCTGTATACTTACCCCAGACTTGTGAGCGTCAGCCCGGGATGTTTCCAGTGCGGCTCTCTGCTCTCTCAACTGGGCCTGTCTCTCCTCCAGGTCGCGAATCTGCTTCTCCACAGCCTCGCGCTGGCCAAGGTAGACATACATCTGCCATTAAAGCAAGTAACAGTGAGTAAAACAATGGTAATGTGTGTGAATAGAGTGTTAGCAATGTAAATGAGATTACTGGCAACCACGCTGGCGATGCTAGCTGGCTATAAGCTAATAGCGGACTCTGGAAATCAAAATAAAACTAGTGATAACAAGGTGCTCTGTTTTTATTGTAGAATGGTGTAATATATTGCTGACTCTTTTGCTTGTGATGCAGATAGCACAGGTACGTCTGCAAGAGGTCTGTTAAAGATCACTTCATCTGGAAAGCATCTGCTGTGTGCAAACTGATAGACGTCAGTTTTACATCCATTCTAAATCATAAACATTTTATAGACATCTTCTAAATGTCTATTTGACATCTGATAGGAAACGTCCATATTGCAGATGAGCAAACACTTGCAGATGTAAATGCGACCTCAAACAGACGTCTCCATGATGTACGTGTGCTATGTGTAAATCTGCTAATGAATAAATACAAGTCAAGAACATCTCCCTTAGAGCTGTACCTTCTGCATACCCATATGCAGAGGCATAGCAATAGGGCCGGTAAGTCAGGCAATTGGCTGGGGCCCCGCATTTTGAGGGGTCTCCAACAGCTGACCATTTGAACAATGAGCAATACATCTGAATCCCCCCTAGGGGGCCCCTCTGGCATTATGCTGGATGTGGTTGCTTTTTCCTCCCGTCGGCTGCTGTTTTCAAACTGGCACAGTGCTTTCTCCTGCATTTGCTAATTTAAACATGAGGAGGACTTATCCGTCTGGCAGTCAGAAGCGGAAAAAAGCAAGAAGAGGAGGAAAAGAGGAAACATGACAGCGGTAAATGATGGAGATAAGATTGACAAAAGAACAATTATATAACAAACAAATGTTATTGTTGTTAATTCCAGCTTATTTTAGTTTAATTATTTGCTAGATGAATTACTGGTAATAGACCAATTACTAATAGGGTTACAGGGAAACAGGTTAGCTAGGGCTTCACTTAGCACCAGAATATTATGTAGTGTTTAGCAGGTATATTAATATAGGCTGCAACCGGGAAAGACGTGCACGTCACCAGCATCACCGCTTGGCAAGTTTCGGTACCAGGGATGCAAACTTGTCACCTTTCGGTTTAATATATATATATATATATATATATATATATATATATATATATATATATATATATATATATATATATATATATATTTTTTTTTTTTTTTTTGTTGGGGGGGTATGGGTGCTCGTCTTTGTCATCCATGATTAGTTTGCATCCCTGGGCACTGTGTCGTGCTGCCAGTGGGGAGCCCACGAATCAATATAAGTATCATTACATTTACTTAGTTGACATTATTTATTTAGCTCTTCTACATTTAAGTTAGTTGAGTTAACATAATTAGTTGTCAATTAATAAAACTAGTAAAGCTGTTGAAAACATAACTCAGGTCAACAATGAACCAAGAGAGGCTGTCAGCACTGATACTAATTTCAATTGAACTGAACATACGAAGGTCTTTGGATATGAAGGACATAGTGACAGCATTTGCTGTAGCTAAGGCTCATAAGCACCATTTTTAAAGTAACAATCCGTTACTGTAAATATGAAGATTGTATTGTACAATATTGTATCTTCTGCCGTAAAGATGAAGACTGATATTTTGTTGAAGAATTAGAATAATAACTTCATATATATATATATATATATATATATATATATATATATATATATATATATATATAAACAATTAATGTTCTATTATATGTGCTTTAACTATGTTTTGTATGTTGTATAAATATATATCTAGGTAACAAAGATATATAAACAAAATTATCTTTTAGAAGGGCCTCGTATATTAATTTTGCCTCGGGCCCCCACTTCATCTTGGTTCGCCTCTGCCCATATGGACATGTAATATATGATATATTGCTCTATATTAAGAGTGATATTGCCATATATGTTACCTACAATGTGGTGTATAATTTTCACATAAGCCACTTTCTGGGCAGATGAAGTTTATAACATAATAAATCCCCATACATATGTTAATATCAATATGATATCTATCTATATATATATATATAATATATATATTAGGGCTGTCCCAAGCCAATCAGGAAGACACTCAAATGTGCGTGTGTTAAGAAACAAGTAACACTGAGGTCTGTTCTAGCGCATCACACACACCTTTGAGATTCCCTGTTCAGTGCACTTGATGTAACGATCACCCACTCATTTATCTGCTGTCAGACTTTCTGTGATGTCATTGTTATAATAATGCATTGTGTCTTGATTCGGATTTGACGTTCTGACAGCGCAAGCTTCATGCTCTCTAATCTGATCTCCATTTTGTTGCCATTATTCTGCTTATATTCATAATTGTGACCACAAAGTCTGATTACAATGTCTACCATTGTAGCATGTTTACATTTGCCAATATACAGTGTGTACATATATAGAGTGTATCTTGTAACCTACACACACACACACACATATATATATATATATATATATATATATATTTATATACACAAACATCATACATATATGTCTTTTACTCTTTGCACAACTCTGCATAGACTGGATTGATTTTAATAACTTCAGTGTTCTTGAACTGTGCACCGAACACACATTCCGGTACAGGAATCGAATCAGGAGTCAGTATCGGCAGATACTCAATAATCAATGACTCGGATCAGATGCTGAGTGGTCAGATGCTAATTTATATATATGCATATTGTTTAAAAACATCTTGAAGAAAATCTTGATATTCAGGATTAACGATGTCCAATTCATGAATTCAGATCTGAATAAATCAGACTGATCGGGTTCTTATCTAAGAGTCATATGGATGTTTGTTATGGAACTACATTTTGCTCCAGTTTCCCACTTCCATTTTTGTGTTGGCACTGGAAAGTGCAACCAGCAGATTCTTGAAGACTTTTTAAGAGCCCATTGGGTCTCTTTTTTTAAATCAACCACTCTGAGCACATCAGTCATACATCACTAACACAAAGTCTTTATTTTTAAAGTTGATAAGGTTACATCACCTTAATGTCACTCATGGAATCATGTTCTCTTAATAATAGAAATAAAATCATGACACTTTAAATTAACTTCACAGTTTTAATAAAAGTGAGGCACAGTCAATCAGAAAATCACAGCTTCACTGTGTGAAGTCTAAATAATCATATGCAGACATGCATTTAGCTAGCATTCTAATTATCTACGCAAGTCAATTAAAGGGTGAAAAGAAAGTTTTAGTTTACAAAAAGAAAATACTGTTCACATTCAAGAAGCTGCTGAGGTACGTTCACTGTCCGGTGTTCTGCCTGTCCGTCTCCTGATTGGTCAGCTGCAGCAGACAGAACGCCGCCACAGCCAACAGGATGCCACAGATGGCCAACAGGAGGTGGAGCTTATATCTGTGCCACACCCCCTCCTCTGTCTCCATCTCTGTGACTTTCCTGTTCTTCTTCCTCCGTCCTTTCTGTCGTTTCTCAAATGCCTCTAGTTCAGCCTGAAACACACACACTCTTTCTCAGAGGCTACATCAGCGAGAATCTCTCATAACCACTCTGATATCCACTAACCCACCCAAAACCATCCTCACACTAACCTGCTGAGTTGAGGAGATGTAAAGCTAAACATCAACTGATTAAAGAGCCTCTGAAACAGTGAGCAGCTCTTCAGATCACAGTCATTTCTCAGATCTCATGCGTTTCTCCACTCACCTGCTGTTTTCTCATTTCTCCCTCCAGCGCGGCTCTTTCCTCTGCTGCACAAGCCTGTAACACACACACAACTAATTGTCCAGTAACTGTTTCTCCAAGTTTCCCACTGAGCTGATGTCTCTCTGTGTGTGTGTGTGTGTGTGTGTGTGAAATGGAATCTGTCCATTAACTCTCAGCTTGTTTGGAAAAGTGTGTGTGTTTGCTGTTTTAAAGTTTCACACTCTCTCTGTCTGAGCCAAAAGAATCAATGACCCAGCAGTGGATTTTATGGCCCTTCTCCATGACAACACTTCCTGTGTTTGTGTTGGTGAGGTATGTGCACAAGTGTGCGTGCATGTAAGTGTGTATGTTACCTCTGCATGTTTCTTCTGTAACTCTCGACACGTCTCATCACACACGACCAAGTCATTCTCTGACCTCACACGAGAACAGGGGAATTCCTAAACACACAAGCACCGTTTACACAGTTAAAGCCATGTGACAACTTCATTATCTGAGCACAAACATGAAATCTCTGCTGTAAAGCATCAGTACTTGAGGAGCGTGAAGATGAAACTCAAACTCTAACTCAATCACATGATTCCCGTTTCATCTACCGTGTGTTGTGACGTGTCTGTTCCAGTGATGCTCCAATCAGGATTTTTATAGCCGATACAGACTACTGAATTCTTTTCATCATGATCGGCTGATACTGATCCAGATCTTTTTTTTTTTTGATAAAATAATACCTTGCCTTAGTTATATTATTTACAATATATTGTTGTAAGGTTAACTGACCAGTGTAACCTTTTATATGTTTGATTGACTGCATTTTATTTTGATAATGAACAGACCACGATGGAAGTTTGGATCGTGCGTGTGAGGCACCGATGCGACTGAACAGCTGAGACATAAAAAATAAATAAATAAATAAAAATAACTTTTTGGAGTAAGATCTAATCGGCAAAAGTGTTTACTTTCATTTGTGCACACTCACAATAAAAACAGAAGATTTGCGTTCTTGTAAGATAAAGCAAACAAACAGAATGCGCATTGTCATCCTTTCCTTTTAGTGAACTTGTTTATGGAGTGCTGCCACACTCCTGTTTTAAATCCGTTATCTTAATAATTTAAGTCAGATATATTTCGCATATGAAAAAATTTTTTTTTTATTTTAGGCCTATTTCTTACATAAAAAATTGAATCATCCCATTTTGTCCCAGGGCTTGAAAACCTGTGCCTAGGCTAGTAAGGTCCATGCAGAAACTTGTGAACGATGCTCTTATAGTAACATCACCGTTTAGTGACATCACAGAATGCTCCGGGAAAAGTATGGTCAGTGTCGGTCACAGCGCCTTTTAATTGCTGTTTTTAATCCAGCAGTTATTTATTTACAAATTATAAACTCTGATTATGACAAGTGTAGTATAAAAGCTTTGTTTATTAGAGGAATAATAGGTTAGCTGGAAAATATCACATCGTGACCATGATTTTGGATGCCATTCGAGCCCATGTTTATGCGGCTTTGTTCCGATTTGCCGGTTGGTCAAAAATTTCCACAAATTCAATAATATTTATTTTGCATTGTTTCTTTTCCTAAATCCTCACCGTCTAACACTCTAATTTCACAGGTTTATTTTATTGACTTTAACTTTTAATTACAGTTTTCGCATTTCTTACTATGGTAAACAAAATGAAAGATTTCATGAATTAAGAATTCGTTCGATTTATTAATTTGTTCCCTCATTTCAGTAAAATCATGAGTTATTTAAGGAACACAATTAATGAAACATGGACAGTTGCCAGAACTTAACAAGTTGTAGGAATGAAGCCTATCTATCCTTTGTACTGCAAAGCGCACGATATGAAACAATTATCTGGGGAAATTACTTAGTTACATTTCTATTGCTTTCCATGTTGAAGAACTTTGTGTTGTTTCTATTTTAAAGTACTTTTAAAAGCTTATTTTGTACATTATGAATGAACGATGCATTTATATACGGTCACCGTCGCTCACAGCCGCTTGCACGTGTTTTGTGCATGAGTCACACGCAACCCAAAATTAAATAGCTTAACTGACCATCTATAGCTTTAATCGATTGCATCTCTTATCCCTAGTGTGGTCTGGTGGTCATACAACTTATGCCTACGAATACGGGACAACTACGTTCCGTGCGGCTTTCATAAGGAACGTTTCTTTGATGCCTTAAATGTGGGACGATTCCGTATTATACGAAAGGGCTGTCAACCCTAGCATTGATTCAACGCACTGAACAGCACTGATGCAGTCATGGGAAATCCCCTTAAATGCTGAAAGGATACTGCGACAAAGATATTGTGTTCATCTTCTGACGACTGATGGAAAACAGATGCTTTTTACACAAATAAATGACTTGACCTGAAGGACAGACGCATCCCTAGTTTGTTCGGTGTTTGTACCTTTTTGATCCTCTTGCAGGGACACTTGACCTTCACTCGCTGACTGCAGCTCTGATCGCACTCACCCGGGTGACACAGCAGCTTACAGCGGTGCCCACATCCCAGCTGCACAGATCCATGAAACACCAATTAACATATGCCTTTAACAGCTACTGCATCCGTTCTGATCGCAGCGGCATCCCAACATTAAAACACTGTCAGCTTTGCACAGAACTAACACTACAAATCATTCCTAGTCTGAATGTTTGGACACACAAGCACTCGTCTCAAAGAACAACACACAAACACACATGATCGAGTGTTGCAGCACCTGTTTTGGACACTGATTCTGACAGGAGCTCAGCAGCTGTTTGCCCTGTTCATCTGCAGATGTGAACTTCCTACAAAACACACACACATTGATTAATGAACATATTTAAGGGATAGTTCAACCAAAAATGAAAAATACTCCATGATTTACTCACCCTCAAGCTATCCTAGGTGTATATGACATTCTTCTTTCAGACGAATACAATCAGAGTTATATTAAATAATGTCCAGGCTAATCCAGGCTTTATAATGGCAGCCCAAAATTTGAAGTCCAAAAAATTGCACCCATCGATCATAAAAAGTGCCTCACACGGCTCTGGGGGGTGAATAAAGGCCTCCTGAAGCGAAGTGATGCATTTGTGTAAGAAATTATCCATATTTTAAACTTTCTAAACCTTAATTTCTAACTTCCGCTGACTGTCGTATTCATGTTCAAAAGACGACGGAGGATGTTGGCAAACGCGGTGACGAACGTGGAAGCACAGAGGAGAGAGCAAAACAAAACTTCGGTCACGAATTAGTAGTACATAAAACAAATCAGATGATTTCGATATAAGCCAAGAGGACACTGGTTTTCCTTTGCTGTAAACAGATTTCTTACAAATTGTTCTTATTTTTTTTTTTATTAACCCCCGGAGCCGTGTGGACTTCTTTTATAATGGATGGGTGACATTTTTTGGACTTCAAATTTGGGGCTACCGTCCACTCACATTATAAAGCATGGATTAGCCTGGACATTATTTAATATGACTCCAATTGTAGTAGTCTGAAAGAAGAAAGTCATATACATCTAGGATGGCTTGAGGGTGAGTAAATCATGGGGTTATTTTCATTTTTTGGTGAACTATCCCTTTAAAGAGAAACTCAATCCCAAAATGAATATTTTGTCATTAATCACTTACCCCCATGTTGTTCCAAACACGTAAAAGCTTTGTTCGTCTTCGGAACAAAATTAAAGATATTTTGTCAGAATACTCCATCTGCCATCAGTGATTCAACCGTAACGTTATGAAGTGCGGAGAATACTTTTTGTCCACGAAGAAAACAAAAATAACGACTTTATTCAACAATTCCTCTCCTCTGTGTCTCTCCAAATCAGCGTAGCAGCTGATACAGAAGAGCGTACGCCACTTATTTTTGTCTTATAACCACTTATAGTCATTATTTTTGTTTTCTTTGTTTACAAAAAGTATTCTCCCTGCTTCATAACGTTACGGTTGAATCACTGATGGCAGATGGAGTATTCTGACAAAATATCTTAAATTGTGTTCATAAGACGAACAAAGCTTTTACGTGTTTGGAACAACATGGGGGTAAGTGATTAATGACAAAATTTTCATTTCGGGGTGGAGTAACCCTTTAAATGAGCGATATTATTAAGAACGGCTTTTCAAATACGGACAACAAATGAAAGCTGCAGAAGAGTCCAGCGTGTCACTCACACACACTCGATGTACAGGCTGGAGATCTTACAGTGGCAGCGCTGACGGACCATCAGCCGACAGGGAGGGCAGTTACCAAGGTGACAGGCCAGCGCACACGGGTGGGTACAGCCGGCAGGACGGGGCTTTGAACAGCCCTCCTCACACTGCTCACACTCCTGACCAGCCTACACACACAAACAGAGAGCGAGAGTCACACACACAGACACAGAAAATGAAGAGAAAGCCATTCATTGTGAGGACCAAGCTTGTGGACAGCGGGTCAAAGGGTCATGTGACCTACCTTAGTTTTGTCTGAGTTTGGTACAGCGGTCACATGATGGCACTCCAAAATGCATGTATGGTTACCACATGCTAAATTCCGTCCACATGACCGGCCGCAGGAAAACGGCCCACGAGTGTGACATGGAACTGGACTCACCTTCAACACACACACACACACACACACACACACACACTGCTCTAGATGAGACTGACATGATTCAGATTCATTTTATTTTACTATAATCATATACGTTATATAACTAATATATAGAACTAATACTAGACTAACTAAATGTTTCTAAAGCCTATTGAAGAACAGAAACAAATGTCATGCAAAAGGACATCAACAATGCAAAGTAATCAAGCTAAATAAGAAAGCATGAATGACATACAGTGATTGTTATTAAAGCTGCTAAAGTGATTGAGTCCAGATCAGTGAGTGATTTTCTCTCCATCCTGTGTTGTTTGATGAACATTAATGACACAGACAGTGGCAGATTATTAGGCTGCTGGCACTTTAAGACCTGATGAACAGATCCAATTTGCTGACACATATCTGATTTCTTTTTCAACTCTTGAAGTCACAGGAAGTCTGCATCTCAATCGATCGTCATACTCACTCTTACATCACCAATTCGTAGCAGTGAATGACGAGATATCATATCAATCACAAGTACAGTATGGAGTGCCACAAGGCTCAGTACTAGGACAGTTGCTTGTCACGCTTTACATGTTACTCTTGGGAGATATCATCAAGAAACATGGTATTAGCATTCACTGTTATGCTGATTATACTCAGCTCTATATTTCTTTGCGGCCCGATGAAACATACAAATTTGCAAAACTAACGGATAGGGCTGCACGATAAATCGCATGCCATTATCATACGCATCTTAACAGTAAAGCCAGCACTGAGTATTAAATGCTGCTCCATCTGAAAGCACGTGATGGAGATTTACTACTAATCACAGAACCAGCTTTGCTGATGAGATCTTGCGATTTATCGTGCAGCCCTACTAACGGAATGCATAGTTGATTTAAAAAAAAAAAAACTGGATGACTAGTAATCTCCTACTGCTAAATTCTGAAAAAATGTATTTATTGGACCAAAAACCTCCACATGTAATAACCTAGAACACTGTCTAATGCTCTGTCAATTCTTCGTCATCAGGTGGAACCTAGGTGTGCTATTTTAATAGCAATCTTTAATTTGAAACCCTTGTGTCTAGCATTTGTAAAACTGCATTTTTCCATCTTAAAAATATATCTAAATTACAACCTATGCTCTAAATGTCAAATGCAGAAATGTTAATGCATGTGTTTATGACCTCAAGGTTAGATTATTGTAATGCTCTATTGGGTGGTTGTTCTGCACGCTTAATAAACAAACTCCAGTTAGTCCAAAATGCAGCAGCTAGAGTTCTTACTATAACCAGGAAGTATGATCATATTAGCCCGGTCCTGTCAACACTGCACTGGCTCCCTATCAAACATCGTATAGATTTTAAAATCTTGCTTATTACTTATAAAGCCCTGAATGGTTTAGCACCTCAGTATTTGAACGAGCTCTTGTTACATTATAGTCCTCCACCTCATCTGCGTTCTCAAAACTCTGGCAATTTGATAATACCTAGAATATCAAAATCAACTGCGGGCGGCAGATCCTTCTCCTATTTAGCGCCTAAACTCTGGAATAACCTACCTAACATTGTTCGGGAGGCAGACACACTCTTGCAGTTTAAATCTAGATTAAAGACCCATCTCTTTAACCTGGCTTACACATAATACACTTACACATTTGTGATTGTTAGGCTGCATTAATTAGGTCTACTGGAACCAGGAACACTTCCAATCACACACAATGTAATCATTACATCGTAAGATGTACGGCATCTACGCTAATATTAGTCTGTTTCTATCTTATTCCGAGGTCACCTTAGCCACCAGATCCAGTCTGTATCCAGATCAGATGGTGGATCAGCACCTAAAAAGGATCTCTACAGCCCTGAATGTCAGCGGAGACCAGGACAACTAGATGAGCCCCAGATCCCCTGTAAAGACCTTGTCTCAGACAGCCGTCGGCACAAGACCACAGGAACCAGACAAGTCCTCTGCACCTGTGTTGCAGGCTGGAATTAAACCACGCCATGCTGGTTACGTCTGGTCAGAGGAGAACTGGCCCCCCTGACTGAGCCTGGTTTTCTCCCAAGGGTTTTTCTCCATTTCTGTCACCGATGTCACCATTTTGGTTCCTTGCCGCTGTCGCCTTTGGCTTGCTTAATTGAGGACACTTGACTGATTGCACAAACACTTTTGGAAGAGAACTGAACTGGATGATGACCCCACTGAATAATAAATGAACTGACCTTATCTGGAAAATGACTGCGTTATTGTTTTCTTGCATTACTGACGAACTATTTTCCTGTTTGACTCCGTAAAGCTGCTTTGACACAATCAGTTTTGTATAAAGCGCTATACAAATAAAGGTGACTTGACTATTGTGATATCATGTGAGTCTGAGTGAGTGCTAATAAACAAGTCAACACCTCCAGCCTGAATTATTGTTTGACCTTCGGTTTAATCTGAAGAACGACAGGATCCAGCTTATCAGCTGCAGTGCGAAATGAACCAGACACACTGGGGTGTGTGTGTGTGTGTGTGCGTGTGTGTTCACCTCATGTTCTCCCAGACAGGCTCTGTAGAGAAAAACGAAACACACAGTGTTGTCATTCATAGCAGCAGGACACACAATCACATCATCTATTGCAGTTGGAATCACTTTAAAGACACTCCTCTCACACAGACACACTTTTGGCTATAACTGTGCAAAGTGTGTTAGCCATATGTGCAGAAATCCCTACAACACCAACAACACACACTGCCAAAAACACGCTTCCCCAGCACTCCTACAAATACACAGCAGCCACACCTGCAGCGCCTGTGTGTGTGTGTGTGTGTGTGTGTGAGAGAGAGTGCGTGTGTGCTTACGTTGGGATGGGCACCATGCAGGATGGACACGGTAGAGCCATTCTCACAAACGCAGGAGTTGAGGGTTGTTCCCATGGACCGGCCAGCAGAGCCTGCAGGACGGGTCACAAAACTACAGTTTCAGCAGTGATATCCAACAGACGGCTACGAGATTCCACAATAAAAACTAAAACGCAATTAGAATTTCAGTTGAAAATACAAAGAAAACAAATTAAACAATCAAACTATCTTGGCTGGAAAAACAACATGCAAACTATGACAATGATAATCTCAGGTACTGATCATGTGCTTTATTTAATGTTAAAAGTGTCTCATGTAAGTTTGAATATCTTTTCGTGACCTTTATAGTCAACATGACAATGGATTATGTCACTCAGATCTTGAAAATAAATAAAAAGGGAACTTCAACATTAAAACAGTGAACCAGCAGGTGTATTCTGTGATACAAGATTGCTTCACACACTCACTGCGTATTCACTGTGTAATCATGTTTAAATAGTTTAATATTTATGAATTAGATTCTGTAAATCCATTTTGTTGAGAGTCCAGTGAGCTTGGAGAGAGGCTCCTTCCACAGGCTCTTCTGATTGGCTGTGATTTCTGATCGATTTTGTCGAGTCATCTGGTGTGGACAGACAAACTGCTTATTGCATTGCGTCTGGTTAGGACACATTTCAGAACTCAAAACGTCCCCCATTAGTCTAAAAACAGCTGTTATTCAAACCAAGCTGCCAAAACGACTTATTTTGTCTTTGAGCGACAAAAGACCGCCTCTGCAGAAAAAGATCAAAGCCTACTTCTACATCACTGTAAAATTTAAATGCTGTTTGTGACTCTTTTAGTATTCATGCTGAATGCTCAACATTGCAGGCTTTTTGCTGAGTAGGAAAGAGGAATGATGTGAGGTGAGCATCGTACCCGGTCAGTGGCTTTAACCAGCACTTGGTCGTGACACGGGGCCGGACAGAGGTGGACACAGCCGGCTAGCGGGCGCTGGCAGGGCTGCTTACAGGGCGGACACGGGCCGAAGTGACACCGGTGCTGCTCCTGAGATGAGTGATGACATGACGGCAGCTTCTTCAGAGAGAAGCAAACGTCTTCCTATGACCTCATTCAGCATGACAGAAGTGGACAGAAGACGCGAGCGTACCTGCAGAGCTCCTTACAGCGCGGCGGTTTGGTGCTTTTCTCTCTCCCGCAGGGCACAGAGATCATAGTCAAGCTGCAATCACACCGCACCTCGACCATCTCAGGACACGGATAACAGCTGCCTGAAACACACACACACCAGCTTTACCAAGAAGCAGCAGCTGATCTTCTGACGGGGCCTCGATTCCAGCCGTCCGCACACACTCTCCGCCTGACATTTGGATATCAGAGCCATGCGCCGAGATAGCAGGCGTTTGCCAGATAACATTGTTGTTCCAGACACACATTTGCATTCAGCACACAGCAAGTGAAGGAGAGCGAGGCATTGGCGAGCAATTCATCAGTGTGAGATGACCTCTATCCTCCATTACCTTTCCCACACACACACTTCTGCTCGGAGAAAAGGTCAGCTCATTCACGCAGACGCACTGGACTCTGACTGCGCTGATAACAGCACACAGGAACCGCTTCTGGCCCAACATTACCGTGACACAAACACAAAGGCAAGTCAAATGTTCGCTCAAGGTTTCCGTCGCTCCCACACTCCTGTGTGCCCTGCGGACAGGAAACGCTCCCGCCGGCCGCGGCTCAGCCGTTATGTGTGTGTGAGAGAGAGACGCCTTTGGAAAAATAAAGAGCCAAGAGATTGTGAGATTATGTAGAATAACTCCTACAGCTGAGCTGAAAATACAGATTTCTCGATTTGAATCAATTCTCATTTTGATGAACCGATATCTATTCTTAAATCCCAAGAATCGCTCTGTGCGGTCTTCAGTGAACAAAACTCCAGGAAACATTATTTTAAGCGGGCCACCCATCTGATAAATCACTATAAGCTTAGTGCTTTGCTAATTTCGATATGTAACAGTCTCGGCTTATAAATTCTGTCCATTTTATTATAAAATTCAAACAAATATGGTTTTGCTGCTCTTTAATGTGTGCTGACAGATGGCTCATCTCGTCCTCTGTACTATTAGTTACAGCAGCAAATCAGCATGAATGAACATCAGAAGAAACAGAACAGAATAATAATTCACTACATTTATATAGTGCTTTTCTAAGCACTCAAAGGGCTTTACATTGTGAGGGGGATCTCCTCATCCTCCTGGATGTTTTGACTGTCTATATATCCAAATAAACCAAAATCAAATAAAATTGAATTGAAATCACAAGCTTGTGAATCAATACTGAAATACGTGAAATTTGTCTCAATACCCAGCCCTACTAACTCTGGCCCAGAAGTGCCCACTTAAGACAGGAAGAGACCGTCTGATCATCTGAAAAACACTGTCTGACGGCTTGCAAATATCCAATCAGCCATAATGTGGTGGATCCTCAAAACACAAAGCATGCAGATGTGGTCATGAGCTGCCGGTCGCGGCTGAACCACTGGAAATGTGACCTGTGTGTTCATGGATGAGTGTGTGTCAGTGTTCACCTTGGTGGCACACAGACGGGCATTTGTGGTTCCTGCAGCCCAACATTCGACCGCAGCCCATGTCACACGGAGGGCAGTTCCCTGGACAACACTGCAAACACACACACAGCTATCAGTGACACAAACACGATGTGAGGTGTGAATGAGATGCACTCATGTGTGTCAAAAAGATTGAGTGTGTGTGTGTGTGTCACAAACCTTTCTCTTGCACTGGTGTCGGCTGCAGGCCCGTGTCTTGTTGCATTTAGACTCACAGAGATATTCCTTATGACAGGGCATGAGTTTGCTGTAGCGGCCACATCGGCACGTCTTTTCTACCTCCTGCGTGCGCACACACGGGTTAATTCCCCTCTAATCAGTATCTACGTTCACAATGGCCTATGATTTCGGGAAACGTTTAATTTTCTTCTTTGTAAATGCAAGCATTATCAGAGCCTTCTAACATAATCAGGATCAATCCTGGAACACATTAGCTCTCGTTTCGACTGAGAGCATCATATTGTGAGATTAGTATTATGTATCAAACCAAATCATAGCATCTGTGTATCGTTACACCCCTAATCATAATGCAATGGCAGGACAGTTAGAGGAACATTGCCTGTGTAAGTTGCTAGCGAGTGTTTTACGGCTCGTGTGTGTGTACCTGTCGGCAGGTCTCACAGGCTCCTCTGTGGCAGCGCATTGAGCAGGTGTGTAAACCACAGTCCAGTTTCTTCCCGCAGGTGTCTCCACAGGTGGGCACATCAACCGTACACGGCAACACGCTCTCTGAACAAACACAGCACTGAATGAACACCGGAGCCCTGCAGAACTGCTTGATAAACATTAAATAATATCTGCATCCACATGTTCAAGAGCGGGACAGTTTGTACGAGGCACCAATCCTACTCACTGATATGGGAACTAACTCTGATTTTCCTCCAATCAATTCATGCACAAACACAGAGATGTCTTTTTACAAAACTTTCATTTTAAATGTGATAAATATGTTTTTATATGACAGCTTGATTCTATTAACTAAAACTTGTGCATTAAATCGGTACTTGATGTTTTAATGGAAAGGTAAAATACAGAAAGGTTTGTGTGAGGGTTAGGTGACAAAATATCGTAATTTCATCTCAAAACCAGGACTGTCTATTGATTGAAATACATCATTGCCATTTACAAATATTATTTTTCTGCCATTAATGCTTCAACACATTCAGTTCCATTTTAAGCAAAGAAACTAAATAACAGGCTGCTAATCGTGTGTGTGTGCATGTAAGAATGTGAACTGGTGTATATATAGTAATACAGGTATAGAACGAGCAGTAAATTCTGACCTTGTGGGGAAATTTTTTGGTTCCCATGAGGAAACAAGCTTATGAATCAAACAGAATGAAGTGATTTGAGTGTAGTTTTATGTGGGGGTGGAATACCAGTGTGTGTGTGTGTGTGTGTGTGTGTGTGTGTGTGTGTGTGTGTGTGTGAGAGAGAGAACTTACTTGTCTTGCCACAGGAACAGGATCGGTTTCCTGCACGAGGACATTCTCCACACACACCTGTGTGACACACACGCTCACATGTGTGATTCCCACAGGACAGCGGATGACCACACACCTGCACAAACACACAAAAACACATCATATAGCTGTCACACACACACACACACACACCATACAGCTGTTACACACACACACACACACGCACATATCATACAGCTGTTACATACTAGTGGTCGACCGATATATCGCAAAGGGCGATATATCGAAACCATTGTCGGAACCATACTCTAGATTTAATATGGTCACATGGAATTGATGTTGATGGTGTTGAAATTACACAGCCAAGAGATATCATCTCAGATCATTATTTAGTTTTGTGCAAACTTCATATAGCTAAAACTGTAAATTCTACTTCTTGTTACAAGTATGGTAGAACCATCACTTCTACCACAAAAGACTGCTTTGTAAGTAATCTTCCTGATGTATCCCGATTCCTTAGCATATCCAAAACCTAAGAACAACTTGATGATGTAACAGAAACTATGGACTCTCTCTTTTCTAGCATTTTAAATACAGTTGCTCCTTTACGCTTAAGGAATTATAAAGAAAAATTTATAAAACAGTACTATAAAAAAAATGTACAATTTATTTATCCTTTCGGAAATTAGTTCTACACCATACAGTACGTCTGATACATTTATACATAAGACAACAAGACAGTTGACAAGACAGAATTAAAAAAAAAATATACAATCCTTAAACCCTTTTACCCAAACACCCCCCCAAGACATACCCACCATCAGGACAGAAGACTCAAACCCCACTACACATAACTAGGATAATAAAGTGCAGTTGTGCATACTGTAACAGTCAAGCTGGAAAGAAAGTGCATGATGCTATTTAAAGTGCTGTCCTGCAGGTAAGTTCTTATTCATAAATGTAATGCTAGTTGGAATGAATGACTTACTGGCTCGATTAGTTTTGAAAGAGGGTAGCCTAAACCTCCTCCCTGATGGCAACACCTCATATGCCTGGTGTAGGGGGTGTGACATATCTCTATTAATTGCTTGACCTTTCTTCAACACCCTTCTTTCACAGGTAATAGCCATACTGTCTAGTTTTTTCCCCGCAACCTTGCTAGCCAGGTTAACTATCTTGCTCAGTATGTTTTTATTGGTCACTGACAAAGAGAAATACCAGGCAACACAACAAAAAAGTAGAGTGCTCTCCACAAATGAGTGATAAAAAAGTAACATCATATCACTATCCACTCTAAATTGTCTTAGTCTCCGCATAAAATGCAGCCTCTGCAGCCCCTTTTTATAGACGGTGTCAGTATTACTGTTCCATTGCAACTTATTATCTATTATTGTGCCTAAGTACTTGTACTCGGCTACAATCGCAACATCCTCTTCATTTATAACCAAACACTGATGGGGCTGGCTCCCAATTCTGTAATCTATTATTATTTCCTTTGTTTTCTTTATATTTAAATGAAGATAGCTGGACCTACACCAGTCTGCAAATTGATCCACCCAGGCCCTGTAGTTGGTCTCATCACTATCCAGTATTAACCCCACTATTGCTGTATCATCTGCAAATTTTATTGTAAGATGCTCAGGTGTATTACTTCTACACTCATTAGTGTAAAGAGTGAACAATACTGGTGAGATGACACTGCCCTGAGGGGATCCTGTGTTGGTCATAATCAGGGAGGACACAGCCTCATTTACCCTAACACACTGTGCTCTCTCCGTCAGAAAGGACTCAACCCACCTTATTATGTTAGGATTTACCCCTAACTGTCCCAGCCTCTCCATCATAATGTGGGGCCTGATGGTGTTGAAGGCGGAGGAAAAATCTATAAAGAGAACCCGGACATATCGTTTGGACTTATCCAGATGGCAATAGATATTATGGAGCATATACAGAAGGGCATCATCTGTACTCCGCTTGTTTCTATAGGCAAACTATAAAGGGTCGATATTACATTGCACATCATTTAGAATATGTCTCAGAACAATTCTCTCTAGGCTCTTCACCACGATTGATGTTAGGGCGACTGGACGATAATCATTTAAATCAGCTGGTCTTGCTACCTTAGGTACTGGTACTATGAGCGAGGACTTCCAGACTTTAGGAATGTATTGTGTATCTAATGACTTTTGAAAAAGCTGGCAGAAAATGAGGCTAAGTTGTTCACTACACATTTGCAAAACCCTACCACTTATTTGATCTGGGCCTGGTGCTTTTTTAGAATCAATTTTATTAAAAACTCTACGCACATCCTCTGCTGTAATAGTTGGAGGAGTACCATACTGTAGCTGCTGTCTAATGGCATCACGCTCCAGGAGAAAATCTGATGTTTCGAACCGTGCATAAAAACCGTTCAGTTCATTTGCAAATGCTTGATCATCTCCATTTGTAACTATGTGCCTTTTCTTCTCCTCCTTCCCTATCATTGTATACATCCCTTGCCATGCATGTTTCAGGTTATTCCCCCTCATTTTCACCTCAATCTGCCATTTATATTTCTGTTTACAGTCATTTGTTATCTGTCTAATCTCCTTCTGAATTGCTTTCATTTTAAGCCTGTCTCCCTGCTCAAAAGCTCTCCTTTTCCTGTGCAGTGCACCTTTTAATTCTTTATTTACCCAGGGTTTGTCATTTGGAAATACCCTAAAAGTTTTTTCTGGGATTATACAGTCCACACAGAACCGAATATAGTCAGTCACCACTGAAGTCAACTCTTCCAAGTTCTTACTAGTATTCACGAAAATGTCCCACACAGTACAATCAAAACAGCCTCGAAGGCGTTCAACAGACTCATCAGTCCACTGTTTAACTATCTTTATCTTGGGTTTGCTGGTCTTGAGCTTTTGTTTATACTGCTGCGGGACAAGCTGGATTGCGTTGTGATCCGAGTCTCCAAGGGGTGGTTTTGCATAGCCCTTATAAGCGTCTTTAATATTCCCAAAACATAGATCGAGTGTTTTATCCCTCCTTGTCGGGCACTCGACGTATTGATAGTAATTGGGCAATACGCTTTTGATTGAGCATCCATTAAAGTCTCCGAGCACAAACTTCGGTGCATCAGGTGCCATGTTTTCTAGTTTAGCCATTGTGTCGTATATCCTATTTGCCGCGACCTTAGTATTAGCGCGGGGATGAATATATACCACAGTGACAAACACCTGACCGAATTCCCTAGGTAGATAGTAAGGTCTTACCGACAGCGACAATAGCTCAATATCCTCCGAGCAATGGGAGTCTCTTACTGTGTAGTTTTTACACCATCGCTCATTTATATAAACACACACACCCCCTCCCATTCTTTTGCCGGTTACCTGTGCATCACGGTCCCGTCTAATCGGGTCGCTAAACCCTATGATCCTGAGTGTTGAGTTATCAGTCGTGTCTTTAAGCCATGTTTCCGTGAAGCACAACAGACAACTTTCCCGATACTCTGAGAGATACCTCACAGTGTTCCGTAGCTCCGTGAATTGCTTCACCAAGGAGCGGGTGTTAGCCAGGATGACCGTAGGTAGCGGTGACTCTACGACGTACGCCTCCTCGCCGGCC
Source organism: Cyprinus carpio (assembly GCF_018340385.1). Classification (NCBI taxonomy): domain Eukaryota; kingdom Metazoa; phylum Chordata; class Actinopteri; order Cypriniformes; family Cyprinidae; genus Cyprinus; species Cyprinus carpio. The sequence continues at coordinate 20,343,221 of NC_056594.1, read as the reverse complement.
TCTTTTCCTCGGTGCTGTGGATGTCCGTATACACTCATCTGGCAGATCGACTGGAAAGTTTCCGCTATGCAGATCCCTTAGTTGCCAGAGTTGATCCCGGGTATAATGTAAAATCCCATATGTTGTGGCGGCGGCCGATGCATAGCTTCCCCGACTCAGTGAAAGGACTGTTAACAGCAACAGGTGAATCGCCATGACGATAGACAAAAACTGCGTAACAAAACGCATCTTGACTTTGTTGACTCGCTTCTGACTTAGCAACCAAACTTTCAAAGCGTATAGTTCGAGGTTTATGTGATGAAAAAACACTTACATATAGACCATAAAACAAACAAACATTTCAGACGTGCTGTAGGCACTCGTCGCCACGGTGCAGCGCCGGAAACACAGCTCTAGCTGTGCACACTCGCACCCTAAAGAGAGCAGCCCGGGAAATGGAGCGCAGCTGGAGGAAAACAAAACTAGAGGTATTTCGTATCGCTTGGAGGGAAAGTAACCTATCTTACAGAAAAGCATTCAAAACTGCTAGATCTGATTACTTTTCATCTCTTTTAGAAGAAAACAAACATAACCCCAGGTATTTATTCAATACAGTGACTAAATTAACGAAAAATAAAGCATCAGCAAGTTTTGACATTTCCCAACATCACAGCAGTAATGACTTTATGAACTACTTTACTTCTAAGATCGATACTATTAGAGATAAAATTGTAACCATGCATCCGTCAGCTACAGTATCACATCAGACAGTGCACTATAGATCCCCTGAGGAACAGTTCCACTCATTCTCTACTATAGGAGAGGAAGAATTGTATAAACTTGTTAAATCATCTAAACCAACAACATGTATGTTAGACCCTATTCCATCTAAGCTCCTAAAAGAGGTGCTTCCAGAAGTCATAGATACTCTTCTGACTATTATTAATTCATCATTGTTATTAGGATATGTCCCCAAAACCTTCAAACTGGCTGTTATTAAGCCTCTCATCAAAAAAACACAACTTGACCCCAAAGAACTAGTTAATTATAGACCGATTATCTCCCTTTTCTGTCCAAGATACTAGAAAAGGTAGTATCCTCACAATTATATTCCTTCTTATTGAAAAATGGTATCTGTGAGGATTTCCAGTCAGGATTTAGATCGTATCATAGTACTGAGACTGCTCTCCTTAGAGTTACAAATGACCTGCTCTTATCATCTGATCGTGGTTGTATCTCTCTATTAGTGCTATTGGATCTTAGTGCTGCGTTCGACACTATTGTCCACAACATTCTTTTGCATAGACTAGAACACTTTGTTGGCATTAACGGAAGTGCATTAGCATGGTTTAAAATCGTACTTATATGACCATCATCAATTCGTAGCAGTGAATGAAGAGGTATCATATCGTTCACAAGTGCAGTATGGAGTACCTCAAGGCTCAGTACTAGGGCCGTTACTCTTCACGCTTTACATGTAACTCTTGGGAGATATCATCAGGAAACACAGTGTTAGCTTTCACTGTTATACTGATGATACTCAGCTCTATATTTCTTTGCGGCCCGGCGAAACATACCAATTTGAAAAACTAACGGAATGCATAGTCGATACAAAACACTGGATGAGTTAGTAATTTCTTACTGCTAAATTCTGAAAAAACAGAGGTGTTCATTATAGGACCTAAAAACTCTGCATGTATTAACCTAGAACACTGTCTAAGCCTTGATGGCTGCTCTATCAATTCTTCATCATCTGTTAGGAATCTAGGTGTGCTATTTGATAGCAACCTTTCCTTAGAAAGCCACGTTTCTAGCATTTGTAAAACTGCATTTTTCCATCTTAAAAATATATCTAAATTACGACCTATGCTCTCAATGTCAAATGCAGAAATGTTAATCCATGCGTTTATGACCTCAAGGTTAGATTATTGTAATGCTCTATTGGGTGGTTGTTCTGCACGCTTAGTAAACAAACTCCAGTTAGTCCAAAATGCAGCAGCTAGAGTTCTTACTAGAACCAGGAAGTATGATCATATTAGCCCGGTCCTGTCAACACTGCACTGGCTCCCTATCAAACATTGTATAGATTTTAAAATCTTGCTTATTACTTATAAATCCCTGAATGGTTTAGCACCTCAGTATTTGAATGAGCTCTTGTTACATTATAGTCCTCCACGTCATCTGCATTCTCAAAACTCTGGAATAACCTACCTAACATTGTTCGGGAGGAAGACACACTCTTGCAGTTTAAATCTAGATTAAAGACCCATCTCTTTAACCTGGCTTACACATAACACACTAATACGCTTCTAATATCCAAATCCGTTAAAGGATTTTTAGGCTGCATTAATTAGGTAAACCGGAACCGGGAACACTTCCCATAACATCCGATGTACTTGCTACATCATTAGAAGAATGGCATCTACGCTCATATTAGTCTGTTTCTCTCTTATTCCGAGGTCACCGTAGCCACCAGATCCAGTCTGTATCCAGACCAGATGGTGGATCAGCACCTAGAAAGGACCTCTACAGCCCTGAAAGACAGCGGAGACCAGGACTAGAGCCCCAGATACAGATCCCCTGTAAAGACCTTGTCTCAGACGACCACCGGAACAAGACCACAGGAAACAGATGATTCTTCTGCACAATCTGACTTTGCTGCAGCCTGGAATTGAACTGCTGGTTTCGTCTGGTCAGAGGAGAACTGGCCCCCCGACTGAGCCTGGTTTCTCCCAAGGTTTTTTTTCTCCATTCTGTCACTGATGGAGTTTTGTTTCCTTGCCGCTGTCTCCTCTGGATTGCTTAGTTGGGGACACTTCATTTACAGCGATATCGTTGACTTGATTGCAAATTATTGCACAGATACTATTTAAACTGAACTGAGCTGAATGAGTGACATCACTGAATTCAATGATGAACTGCCTTTAACTGTCATTTTGCATTATTGACACACTGTTTTCCTAATTAATGTTGTTCAGTTGCTTTATCTGTTTTGTTTAAAGCACTACATATATAAAGGTAAAGGTGACTTTCTCTTTTGCAGTCAGCATTAAGCAAATACGCATTTATATCATTTAAACAAATCTGTGAATGGCTAATGAACATTTAATTTCACAAACCTTGCAAACTTAGTTGAATCCAGCTGTGAGATCTTGTGAAGTGTGCATGTGTATCCAACATGATCGTGTGTTTTCTGCGTGATGGTCGGTCCGTGTGAATTGAATGCTTTAAAAATTATGCTGTGCTTTATGCATTTGCCCACTGTCATATTCATGTAATTTTCACTGTGTGCTGTATGTAAAATGAGTATTACCTTGGCTTTATTTGAAAATGAATGATTCCCAATGCACACAAACTTCCCAAAGTACTGAGTGCCCCCTGTTTTGGTTACAGTGTTTACTTCCTTTTTAATTATATTTTTATTAAATATTCATTTATTTGTGGAAAAATACTGTCATCTAAAGTATAAATATGTTCATTTTACACATTTATTTTTTAATCCATTGTCAAATGATTTCAAATTTCTTAAATATTAAAAAAATTTGTAAAAATTATCGGCTTTATATCAGCTCCCCCTGCTTTCCAAGATATCGGCAGTCAAAAAAACATTATCGGTCAACCACTAATACACACACACACACACACACACACACACACATCATACAGCTGTTACACACACACACACACACACACACATCAGAACTGTTACACACACACCATACAGCTGTTACACACACACACACACACCTGGTCGCAGTGCCACTCTGGACTGGCACACGGTCTCTCGGTCCGCTGCCGGCCACATGCACACATCTGCAGACTGACCCTCGGACACGGCGCACAGTCACCTGCCATCGAGGAGAGAGTGAGTTTGACTTATTTCACCTCAGCTCTTCCATCTCATCGTGTATCTGAATAAAACTAGCACTTACTAGCCCTTATTATTCTATGTTTTTTTCTAATCTATTTAAAAAATAAATTAAAAAAAGACCTTGCCATGTGTACTGTGCTAGACTAAAGGCCCTGATATACTTCAAACGAAGTTCATTTTCGTTCTTCGTTTTGGGGCAAAAAGAAGTTCGAAAAGGCTGAGCGACGGTATACTGTTAACGAACTTTCCAACACCCCCGCGCTGCTGGAGGCGGGGTGTAGATTAATGTAAACGTGTCACGACGCTCGCGTGTATCCCCTAAACAAAGCAACGATGAAATGAAGAAGTGTAGACAATCTAGCTGTGAGACGGGCCCAATGGTCAGAATATTATAGACAAAAGAATAATGTTTAGCAGCAATTCAGAGTCAAGTATCATGTTTGCAATCCTAAAGAACCATTCCATAATCAGTCCTTTATGGGAAGTGTGAATGGCTCATAGTCTGAAAACTTCAGCATGATGTGGGAAAAAAATATTGGAATCAGTTTGTTGCTTTGTTTTATTAGTGTGCATTTATTTTTATTAAACTGGATAAATTGTTTTGATAAAAACAAAGGTTTATTACTGTATATTCGTTTGGCATTTCATTTACTATATACCCTTTAAATTTGCTTATTGAAAGAACAACAGCAGCAGTATGGTGTAACATTTATTTGAAACACATGTATTTGCCACTTGCTACCTTATATCTTTACTCTCTCCTTGTATTCTTTCCATGGCTTTGGAAAACTTGTCTCGGATGTTTCTCTGCTTCGCTTTTTGCATAACTCCGGGTCGTCGACACCAAGCTTCGTTGCTATTTCTTTCTAGGAATGAAACACTGTCTCTACATCTTTAAAGTCTGTCCGCGAGTGATCGTACAGGTGCGGATATATTTGTGCAGCTCAGCTATTCGACACTCCAGTGTATTCAGGAGATGTTGCTCTCCTTAATGACCGCCGCAGAATGAGGAACGAACAAAAAAAAACAAAAAAAAAAACAAAACACGTCAAAGAAGGTGGAGTTTCAGAACACACCCACCGGTTGCGTAACCACCACGGACCAATAGAAACTCAAAGGTGTTTAGGAGCCGAAACGAACTCCCCCAGAAAGCTTGTTTTGGTGAGCCGTTTCGAACTGCCAAAACGAACTCAAAACAAACTTCGTTTTGGCCTGAATTTGTTCGAAATTACGTCATATCAGTTCGTTCTTCGATTTTGTTTGAAGTATATCAGGGCCTTAACTAAGAATTGTCACAGCACCAGCACTGTTGCTCTCTTGTTGGTTTGATTGCTTCTACTGTTCTCATTAGTAAGTCTCTTTGGATAAAATTGTCTGCTAAATGACGGCATGTTAATGTAAAATCAACTGTCAATGTGATGCGTGTGATACCTGCGTGACAGGTGTTTGCACAGGTGTGTATTTGGCATGGAAGCGTCCGTCTGCAGGTCTGCGCGCAGCTCCAGGCTTTAGCACTGCAGCGGCGCGGAACACGAGACGATTTCCTACACAGACAGGAAACACTCACCATCTTTGGACAGGGGGGGCACGGACCTGAAACACACACACGCAGAGACAGAGGAGAACACGCTATATGTATGACTTTTAACTAACAGTATAGTTAGGTAATGTACAAAACCACCTTTGGTTTTACATAAAAATGATATATAAATGAAAAATAACTTGAGTCCAAGTTTTCCTTTAGTGTTAGTATGTAGCCATTATAACGAGCTTGTGCTCACTGATCTGTGCTGGCATTCCCTTTGTTATGACGAACAAGGACAGTAATACCAGTAAATTCTGACCTTGTGGGGACATTTTTTGGTCTCCAAGAGGAAACAATCTTATAAATAATACAGAATGAAGTGTTTTGAGAATCTAAAAACGGCTGTAGTTTTGTGTGGGGCAGGTTTAGGGCCATTACGCCTATGGAACACCAGTGTGTGTGTGTGTTTGTACCTGGATGACACAGCAGCAGGCAGCGGTGTCCACATGATGGTTTAAACTCACGTTCACACACCTGGCCACAGGAATGTGGGAGGAGCCAGGGGTCGGGTGCAGGCTCCGCCTCCTTCCCACAGTAGCAGTAATATCGAGTGGGAGTCTGATGAGGACTGTATTCATACCTGCACTTGGGACTGCCGGAGACAGAGATGTGTGACGTGACTACGCTCGATCGATGAGATTGCTGCGACGTGATTGGTCAGATACTCACCATGGCCACGGGTGATCTTTTTTGCCAAAATCTTCATCGGTCACTGAGGACACCAGGAAGATGGAGTCTTTGGCCCATTTCTGAATGCAGGTGATGTGGAAAATACAATAACAGGCCACACAACTCCACACCTGTGACACAGAGAGACATGGTGAGCAGTGGACAAGCTGAGCGTTTGTGTGTGTGTGTGTGAGAGTGTGTGTGTGTGTGTGTGTCTGTGTGAGAGTGTGTGCGAGTGAGAGTGTGTGTGCGTGCATGTGTGTGTGTGTGAGAGAGTGTGTGTGTGTGTGTGTGAGAGAGTGTGAGTGTGTGTCTGTGTGTGTCTGTGTGTATGAGTGTGTGTGTGAGAGAGTGTGAGAGTGTGTCTGTGTGTGTGTGTTTGTGTCTGTGTGTAGGGGTGTGTGTGTGTGTGTGTGTGTGTGAGAGAGAGAGAGAGAGTGTGAGTGTGTGTAGGGGGTGTGTGTGTGTGTGTGTGTGTGTGTGTGTGTGTGAGAGAGAGTGTGTGTGTCTGTGTGTGTGTGAGAGAGTGTCTGTGTGAGTGAGAGTGTGTCTGTGTGAGTGTGTCTGTGTGAGTGAGAGTGTGTCTGTGTGTGTGTGTGTGTGTGTGTGTGAGAGAGTGTCTGTGTGAGTGAGAGAGTGTCTGTGTGTGTGTGTGTGTGTGTGTGAGAGAGTGTGTGTGTGTGAGAGAGTGTGTGAGTGTGTGTGTGTGTGTGTGTGTGTGTGAGAGAGTGTGTCAGTGTGTGTGAGTGTGTGTGTGTGTGTGAGTGAGAGTGTCTCTGTGTGTGTGTGTGTGTGTGTGAGAGTGAGTGTGTGTGTGTCTGAGTGAGTGTGTGTGTGTGTGTGTGAGAGAGTGTGTCTGTGAGTGTGTCTGTGTGAGTGTGTCTGTGTGAGTGTGAGTGTGTCTGTGTTTCATGCGCGTGCGTGGATAGTTTCACTCTTAGTGTGTCTGTGTGAGTGTGTGTGTGTGTGTGTGTGTGTGAGTGAGTGAGAGTGTGTCTGTGTGTGTGTGTGTGTGTGTCTGTGTTTGTGTGTGTGTGAGAGTGTGTGTGTGTGTCTGTGTTTGTGTGTGTGTGTGTGTGTGTGTGTGTGAGTGAGAGTGTGTCTGTGTGTGTGTGAGTGAGAGTGTGTCTGTGTGTGTGTGTCTGTGTGAGTGAGAGTGTGTCTGTGTGTGTGTGTGTGTGTGTGAGTGTGTGTGAGTGTGTCTGTGTGTAGGGGTGGGAATCTTTAGGCACTTCACGGTCAGATCCTGATTCTGGGAGTCATGATCCAATTCCAAAACGATTTTTGATCTACATTTTTTCCTAATTAATTAGTCTGCTGTGCAAATACATCTTTACAACTTTACATTTTAATCAAAATTGCAGTTTCTATGCTTTTTGTTTATATTTGAAATCTCTGTAGTCAATAGCTACTGCCATTTATAAAAAATAGGGGTGTGAATCTTCACTGGTTTCATGATTCAATTACAATTAGCATGTCAACGATTTGATTCAACTCAATATCACGATGCGTAACATTCTCAATTTTTAATATTACTGCACATGGCTACATTTTCATATAAATTTTATATCAAATTTATTTTGTGCAAATTTTACTTTTTTATTATTTTATTAAATTATATAAGCAGGTTACTTTTTAAAATAATTACGTTTTTTTAAAAGCAGGCTATCTGAAAGTTTACAGACAATCAGAGTTATGTTTTTATTTTCTCAGCATTATTGCTGTTTGATTGTTACTGATGAGATCACAGACAGTGGCAGCTTTAAAGGGTTAGTTCACCCAAAAATGAAAATTAGCCCATAAATAACTCATCCTCAAGTCATCCTAGGTGTATATGACTTTCTTCTTTCAGACGAATCCAGTCGGAGTTATATAAAAAATGGTCTTTGATCTTTTAAGCTGTTTCATGGCACTCAGCGGGTGTTGCTGTGCTTCAGTCCAAAAGAAGTTAAATAAAAAGCATCCATCCATAATAAAAAGTGTCTCACACGGCTCCGGGGGGTGAACAAAGGCCATGTGTTTTTGTAAGAAAAATAACCATATTTAAAACGTAATAATCACTTTAATGTAGCTTGCGCTCACTGTTGTACACGGAAGCAGTTCCAGGAGCATGACGTATGAGGTCAGCTTTGCGCTTGCGCCGCTCAGAAGTGATGCATGCAGAAATGCAGCATCACTTCAAAATGAGGATTTGTAAAGAAATGTCGGAGGATTTTGATATAAGCCAAGAGGAGACTGGTTTTCCTTTGCTAAAGAAAGGAAACATTGCTTCCTTTGCTCCTGTAAATAAATGTTGGTTTTCACATGACTCACCGGCACTTGCGCAACGCTGACCTCTATACGTCATGCTCCCGGAGCTGCTACAATATACAAAAATGCATCGATTCGCTACAGGAGGCCTTTGTTCACCCCCCGGAGCCATGTGAGACACTTTTTTTATGGATAGGCACTTTTTATTTACCTTCTTTTAGACTGATGCATGCAACACCCGCTGACTGAAATGATTGAAATATCAAAGACAATTTTTAATATAACTCTGACTTGGAGTGAGTAATTTATGGACTAATTTTCATTTTTGGGAAAACTAACCCTCTAACAGGCTGCACACTAATGCACATTTATATTTCAATATATTAGATGTTTTGTCCTGTTCTGAAAACATAACTGGCTGTGTTTACATCAATTTCATATAAAAGTATTCGGAGACGAAAGTGCATTTAACCGCAGCCGCGATCGTGCTTCAGTACATCAAACACAAAGCATACGTGAAAGTCTGTCAGTGCAGAATCGCTATGCATCGGAGAATCGATTTTTTTCTCCCACCCCTATGTGTGTGTGTGAGTGTGTCTTTGTGTGTGTTTTGGAAAATATGCTAATTGCGATTTTTTTTTTTACCAATATTGCGATTTAATATGCAATTATTTTTTATAGCAAATAGCTCTTTACATTCTGTATTATTCAACAAAGATGAGCTAAAAATCATTGTATAGTATGACCAACACAATATTAGATAGATTAAACAGAAATGTTCTTTTCTGTATGCCAGGCCTATATTGTAGTTTAATAAAAATGTCATTCATATCAATTCATGTATCACCTAATTTCATCGTAACACAGGATGAAATTAGGAGATGCATGAATTGATATGAATGCCATTTTTATTAAACTACAGTCACAGTAGTATATTGACTGATTTGTTGAACTTCCAACCTTGTAAGCATGCAATTATTATGACAACATAAAGCACTGACAAATAAGCCTGGTGTAAACATTAATATCAGGGCTCCAAACAAAAAAATCAAGTAAGAAGCCAACTTAGGAGCCAAATATTTTTTTTAGGTGCCACAGAATAAACATGTTTTATTTTATTTATTTATTTACATTTTAACATTTCAATCATTCTGTCATGTGTTTATGTCTCATCTTTTATGACTTTATCAGCATTTTAATCAATCTTGTAGATGATTTGGGAACTAAGGTTCACTTAAAGTAGGAACTAAATGTCTTTTCCAACTTGAAATATAGAGTCACAAAGAATTGTTTATTATCTGTACCAGTATCATGGAGCATAAGCATCACTTGGTCACTGAGTGTAGTTTGGGCTCCTCCTCAGTGCATCCTGGAAATGTTGTCATACACTCTTAAAAATAAAGGTGCTTCACGATGACATAGAAGAACCTTTTTTGTCTAAATGGTTTCATAAAGAACCTTTAACATCTGAAGAACCTTTACGGTTTACAAAAGGTTCTTTGTGGCGAAATAGGGTTCTTCAAATTATAAAAAGTTGAGAAAGAGATGGTTCTTTTGTGGAACCAAAAAATGGTTCTGTGAAGAACCTTTTAAGCACCTTTATTTATTAGAGTATGTCTTTCACACTTTCAGGATGTTTTTCTTAATTAGTAAAATGTAATTTTATGGGAGGAGTTGAATCATCTGGCTGACAGACGGCTTTTTCTCTATGGCCCGATCTCGGCTGAAAGCTGTTGTACACGCAGCAGGTCCACACTCGGTGTAGTTGTGTGTATTAACCTTCGGCCAGAGTTCATTTTATCACAGACGGAGCGCTGCTTGAATGAAGCAAATCATCCACCTGAGAAATTTTTTTGGCGGTTAAATCCTGAGGAGCTTTCTGCGGGTAGCCGCCAGTGGAGACCTCAGCAAAGACGTCACTCGCAGATTAATATTTATGGTCACAAATGTGACCATTTTAGTCGCAGTTTGGAGCCCTGAATATACAAATCACACAAACTTAAGTAAATTGCAGAAATATAAAAACAAATCTGTTGCTATACCACACTACTTCAGGTAATTCTAAGTGACAGTAATAAACGTAAACATGGGTTAGGGTTAGCATTTTTTAAACACTGTCTGTTAACTTTAGACCAGTGATTCTCAAACTATTTTGGTAGTGCCAAATAATTTCACTAAACATTATGAAAAATGAATGCCTTCTTAATTTAAAAAACCTACAGGGAAAAACACCTGCATCACTTGAAACACTGAAAAATAGCAAAGAGAGAATAACTGTTATTATTATTATTCTCTCTGTTATTTATTTATTTATTGTGTGTTTCATGCTGTCCACTAAAGGCACAGGACACACACAGGCTTTCCTCCTCACCAACGAGATTAAACACCGTGACTACACCGGACGCGAGCCGCAAAATACAGTAAAACCAATCATCAGATTGTAGACGCTGTCTACTGGACGCGGCGCGACAAAACCTGACATTAAACTGATGCCTTTTTCTATTTATGACAAACTGACACAAAATTAAATGATTTGCAACGGTTGCGTCCAGTGTACAGTAGAGCTGTTGTGACGCGTCCGGTAAAGACACAGTTAGTGAAGCGAGAGCAAGATATGCCTCGTCATATTTTCTGCATTTAGCTTCTGAACGAGCAGCACCTGTCTGGGTCTGTGTGACATCATCTATGGCTTTTCTCTTCCCTTTCACAAACCGATCCATCTCCCATTCTTATTTACGTCCTTTGGCTGTTCACTGTTTTATTTCTTTTCTTTTTCTGCTGATGGCCTGCGCGCCCACACTTTGAGAACCACTGCTTTAGAAAGACTTTAAATAAATAAGAATATATATATTACCTTATTATATATATTATTTTAAGGTCAAAGTCTTCAGTAATGAAATGCACCGTAAGACTTTTATCGCTTGAGTAATTTCAATGTGCCGTTTTGAAGTACGTTCATATTATATGCACTTTCAAACATTTCCACGTGTAGCGTGCCAGGGTTGCAAGGGTTTCACAACAAAACCCACCCAATTGCTACTCAAAACCTGCCCAACTGCGTTTCGAGGGGGGTCCGCCGGTATTCCAGGCAGTAAAATACGTGTGTGTGTGTGTGTGCGTGTGTGAGTGTATGTGTATGTGCGAGTGTGTGTGTGTGAGAGTGTGTATGTGTGAGTGTATGTGTGTGTGTGTGTGTGTGTGTGTGTGTGAGTGTGTGTATGTGCCTGTGTGTGTGTGCGTGTGTATGCGTGTGTGAGTGTATGTGCGTGTGCGTGAGTGTGTGTGTGTGTGTGTGAGTGTGTGAGTGTGCGTGTGTGTGTGCGTGTGTGAGTGTGCGTGTGTGTGCGTGTGTGAGTGTGTGTGTGTGTGTGCGTGTGTGAGTGTATGTGCAAGTGTATGTGTGTGTGTGAGTGTATGTGTGTGTGTGTGTGTGTGTGTTTGTGAGTGTATGTGTGCGAGTGTGTGTGTGAGTGTGTGTGCGTGTGTGAGTGTATGTGCGTGTGCGTGAGTGTGTGTGTGTGTGTGTGCGTGTGTGTGTGTGTGTGTGAGTGTGAGTGTGTGAGTGTGCGTGAGTGTGTGTGTGTGAGAGTGTGAGTGTGCGTGTGTGTGTGTGCGTGAGTGTGTGAGTGTGCGTGAGTGAGTGTGCGTGTGTGAGTGTGTGCGTGTGTGTGAGTGAGTGTGTGCGTCTGTGTGAGTGTGAGTGTGTGCGTGTGTGAGTGAGTGTGAGTGTGTGTGAGTGAGTGTGCATGTGTGAGTGTGTATGTGTGTGTGTGTGTGAGTGAGTGTGTGCGTGTGTGAGAGTGAGTGTGAGTGTGTGTGTGAGAGTGTGAGTGTACAGGTCCTTCTCAAAAAATTAGCATATTGTGAAAAAGTTCATTATTTTCCATAATGTAATGATAAAAATTAAACTTTCATATATTTTAGATTCATTGCACACCAACTGAAATATTTCAGGTCTTTTATTGTTTTAATACTGATGATTTTGGCATACAGCTCATGAAAACCCAAAATTCCTATCTCAAAAAATTAGCATATCATGAAAAGGTTCTCTAAACGAGCTATTAACCTAATCATCTGAATCAACTAATTAACTCTAAACACCTGCAAAAGATTCCTGAGGCTTTTAAAAAACTCCCAGCCTGGTTCATTACTCAAAACCGCAATCATGGGTAAGACTGCTGACCTGACTGCTGTCCAGAAGGCCATCATTGACACCCTCAAGCGAGAGGGGGTAAGACACAGAAAGAAATTTCTGAACGAATAGGCTGTTCCCAGAGTGCTGTATCAAGGCACCTCAGTGGGAAGTCTGTGGGAAGGAAAAAGTGTGGCAAAAAACGCTGCACAACGAGAAGAGGTGCCCGGACCCTGAGGAAGATTGTGGAGAAGGACCGATTCCAGGCCTTGGGGGACCTGCGGAAGCAGTGGACTGAGTCTGGAGTAGAAACATCCAGAGCCACCGTGCACAGGCGTGTGCTTTTGAACCAGAAACAGCGGCAGAAGCGCCTGACCTGGGCTACAGAGAAGCAGCACTGGACTGTTGCTCAGTGGTCCAAAGTACTTTTTTCGGATGAAAGCAAATTTTGCATGTCATTCGGAAATCAAGGTGCCAGAGTCTGGAGGAAGACTGGGGAGAAGGAAATGCCAAAATGCCTGAAGTCCAGTGTCAAGTACCCACAGTCAGTGATGGTCTGGGGTGCCATGTCAGCTGCTGGTGTTGGTCCACTGTGTTTTATCAAGGGCAGGGTCAATGCAGCTAGCTATCAGGAGATTCTGGAGCACTTCATGCTTCCATCTGCTGAAAAGCTTTATGGAGATGAAGATTTAGTTTTTCAGCACGACCTGGCACCTGCTCACAGTGCCAAAACCACTGGTAAATGGTTTACTGACCATGGTATTACTGTGCTCAGTTGGCCTGCCAACTCTCCTGACCTGAACCCCATAGAGAATCTGTGGGATATTGTGAAGAGAAAGTTGAGAGACGCAAGACCCAACACTCTGGATGAGCTTAAGGCCGCTATCGAAGCATCCTGGGCCTCCATAAACACCTCAGCAGTGCCACAGGCTGATTGCCTCCATGCCACGCCGCATTGAAGCAGTCATTTCTGCAAAAGGATTCCCGACCAAGTATTGAGTGCATAACTGAACATAATTATCTGAAGGTTGACTTTTTTTGTATTAAAAACACGTTTTCTTTTATTGGTCGGATGAAATATGCTAATTTTTTGAGATAGGAATTTTGGGTTTTCATGAGCTGTATGCCAAAATCATCAGTATTAAAACAATAAAAGACCTGAAATATTTCAGTTGGTGTGCAATGAATCTAAAATATATGAAAGTTTAATTTTTATCATTACATTATGGAAAATAATGAACTTTTTCACAATATGCTAATTTTTTGAGAAGGACCTGTATGTGTGTGTGTGTGTGTGTGCGTGTGTGAGTGTATGTGTATGTGCGAGTGTGTGTGTGTGAGAGTGTGTATGTGTGTGTGTCTCACGGGCTGTGTTCTCCTGACAGAAGCGATGCAGATCAGACACGTGACTCCTCCAGACTGACACACTTCATGTAAGTAATGACGTGTCTTCTCCAGAAGTCGGACGTCAGTGTCACCTGAACACACAGACAGATACACAGAGCATTTCCTCTTCCTCTCTCACAGAAGATCATCATATCATCACGTGTGTGCGTGACATGAGTGTGAGGTCAATACCTGTGTGAGAGCTGTACGGAGAGAGAGCCGACTGGAGAATCTTCCCCCGCTTCCCTCCATCTTCACTAACGTCATCCTCATCCTCATCCTCAGAGGAAGAGCTGTACGGCTCTGTGGCCAATCGCTGGGCGGCCGCCCGGTCAGACTTCCTGATCTCCTCGAACCTGGACTGAGACGACACTGCAGAGAAACAGACACACCGATGAGAGCGGCATCTGATCGGAGCGAGCATCTCGTTACTCTACGTGAGGTTACGCTACCTTTCAGCTCGCCCGTCCCTCTGACCTCTGACCCCACAGCTCCAGGAGGACGCGCCGTCGAGGGGTTGGCAGTGATCTGACCTCTGCCCTGACCCCGACCCCGACCTCGCTGCCTCCACGCCGGATCCATGACTCTGAAAACAAGAGGAGAAAAGAAACTGGAACGACTGGAAACCCCTTAAAAATCCTGAAGAAACACCATTAATCTCTAAATTGTGAAAAATGAATAAAATCACCAATAAAACAAGATAAATCAAGGTTAAATCTCACATGAAACGCTGTAAACGAGTAAAATCACTAAAGAAACATTGTCAAATCACTAATGCACGAAAATGAACAACTGCTGATGAAACATGGTAAATGTGGGTAAAAGCTCTGACAGAACACCGTAATTATCTCTAACGAAACACGGTAGAACATGGTAAAGTCACTGACAAAAGCGGTAAAACAAGATAAAAGTATTACAGAACAGATGTCAGCTTTCAATAAAAGCGACTGTTCCCTCCTTGTGTCATTTCATTTGTAAATTAATAAACCAGTGTATAATCATGTGATAAAATGCGCGAAATGTGAAGAAGAATGATTTGATATAAATATAAAGAGTCTTACCGACACGAGTCCCTCTAACGATGAGCTCTGCAGTCGGCACGCACGCGGAAGACGGCAGCGCGGCAGAGCATGATGGGAAATGTAGTCATTAACAGCGCGCGTTGACGCGGAAACTTCCCATAAAAACGACAACTCCCATCAGCGTTCAGAACGCGTCATCAAGGACACGTCCGCCATTCACATTACCAGTCCTTCATTAGTAAGGTATACAAATTAAACATTCATAAAAAATAAATAAAAAATCCAAAAATAACTACATGCATACATACACACACACTCATATATATCACACTCATATCATATTTATTTATTTATTTATTTATTTATTTTGTTATAAAAGCATCAAAACACAAATGCCATATGGTCTGGGTCTGGTCAGAAATTCTTTATTGAAGATGTATTTGGATTTTTTTTTACAGCCCATTTAGTTCTCTGATTAAACTTTTAACCGATATTACTAGAGCAGCATTATTATAAGTGTTTCTCTCTAAGTATAAATGTTGATTACAAGAGTTTTGAGTGAAACTAAAGCATGCAGTCTTTTGCTAACAAAAAGGATTAATTTTATCTTTATATTCTTTCTTGATAGACATGACAGAATAAACGACACATTTGTAACAGGATATAATCAGTACTAACCACAGATACATGCTGTGATCACCGATCATCTGTACAATATCTTACATTTGCATGCTACCTGTCACATGAAGATGAAAGAACCAAACAAAGATTTCTTCTTCGTTCAGTGTTGTTCAGACACACTGCAGTGGGAGACAGACAGCCCAGGAGAAATGTGATGTTGGGCAGGAGCTCATGTGTATCTACGTTTTATCCATCCCCGTCTGAATCCAAGATGGACCACAAAATACACAAGGCTTCTGTTCAAAGTTTTAAAACTAATTTAATCTAGTTTAATCGGGTTTATCTGCAGCTTTCATCTTATTCTTTCTCTTCTTTCTTTGCAGTCGCCAGTTCCGGGTCCAGCATCTCAGAGAGCGCCACTCCACTGGAGTCTGTGATCTTCTTTTCTAATTTAGTGACTCGCTTCTTCAGTTTGCTTTGTGCGGCTTCGTGTTCGGCAAACAGGCGGGCGAACCGCGTCTGAAGGTCATCCAGCACGCTGCCGATCTTGATGACCTTTTCCTCCATGTCTTTGGGATCGGGACCCTGCTTGGCCAGCTCTAAATCCAGAAGATTATCCTGTGGATAAAAATTATAAAACATGATTTGACACTTTTATAGCTTTGTTTAGTGTATATATATATATATATGCATTCCAAATGGCGTGATGACGAAGTGACGTGACACACAGCCATGTACTGTGACCCATACTCAGAATTGGTGTTCTGCATTTAACACATCCAAAGTGCAAACACACAGCAGTGAACACACACACACCGTGAACACACACACAGCAGTGAACACACACACAGCGTGAACACACACCCGGAGCAGTGGGTATCATTTATGCTGCGGCGCCCGGGGAGCAGTTGGGGGTTCAGTGTCTTGCTCAAGGACACCTCAGTCGTGGTATTGCCGGCCCGAGACTCAAACCCACAACCTTAGGGTTAGGAGGCAAACTCTCTAACCATCAGGCCACGACTTCCCCATGAATGCATGTGTAGAGAATTTGGAAGGGAAAACACTGAAATACCAGCAAGGGTGCACATGGACAGCGCCAATGAAGCCCATGACTGCTCTTTGATCTTAGGGATACTAGTTTATATACTTTTTTGAGGAACAGAGGAATATGGCTGGAATACGGTCTTTAGCGCACATATAAGTGGCACTGCAATGTGCAGCTGTGATTGAAAACTAACCCAGCTAACAGAGAACGTTCTCAGAACTTTGGCCAAATTTGGCCAAAGTTTTCTCAAAGTTATGAACAAACGCTCTTCCAGTAGCATTAATGGAACATTTGTTCAGAGTTATCTGGTCTTTATTAATCTTCCCAAAACATTAGCACAAAAATGTTTCTACAACATTTTATTTCTGAAAAATTTTAGTTGGACATCCATCTAAAGCCCAAAGTATACTTTGGTTTTTACTCGTATGTGAGGGTCTGCCTAGAGTACGCATGATGCAGATTTCGTCATCAGAATAGTTTGTAGTAGGTCGCACATGCACATTGAATTTGTTTTGCAATAATCATTTATTCCACAAGCTGGCAGCACTGGCCCGGGCCGATATTTCACAGTAGAAAACGCTACTAAAGAGACGAGATGGAACAACAACAACAAAATAGCGGAGAATGTGCATACCTTCATAAGGATTTGTCGTCCCTTCTCCTCCAGCATGGCCTTGGCATCTGGATATTCGGTCAGCGCCTCCATCAGGTCATCTTTGGACAGGCAGAAGAGGTCTGAATAACCGATGCTACGGATGTTGGCGGTTCTTCGGTTGCCTGCCCTACTGCCCTTGATGTTGAGGATGCTGATCTCTCCGAAGTAGCTGCCGTCGCTCAGCACCACGAACTGCGTGACTCCGTCGTCCGCCACCACGGCCAGCTTTCCTTCTTTAATAATGTACATCTCACGGCCGATGTCGCCCTTCTTGCAGATGTAGTCTCCGGGGCTGTAGACCTGCGGCTGAAGCTTTAGCACCAGCTCCACCAGCAGTCCGGCCTCGCAGTCAGCGAAGATCCGCACCTTCTTCAGAGTGTCCAGGTGGACGTTTATAGCAATCTCTGCCCGCAGCTTGTCCGGCAGGTACTTCAGCACTTCTCTCTCATCGACCGCTTTCTTGTTGGTCCACAAGTAATCGAACCATTTAATAACCCGTTTCTCCAGGTCTTTGGTGACCTTTCGGAAGCTCATGTACTGTTTGATAGCGTCGATGCGAGCCTGGAAATTTGCTCTTGCCGCGTTCGCGTTGGTGATCATGGAGCCGACGTTACCGACGATGGTGGCAAAAATCAGTACGCCGACCAGGAAGTCCATTACCACAAAGAAATACTCTGCATTTTTGACAGGGGGCGGCGTCTCACCAATGGTGGTGAGAGTGAGCGTGGACCAGTACATGCTGTATGCGTACTTTCTCACCAACCGGCCAAACTCTGGGTCCGAGGGGTCCGGGTAGACAAAAGGGTCCGTCCCGAAGCCGATGGCCTTGGAGAAGGAGTAATACATGCAGGCGTTCCAGTGGATGATGATCACGATGTACATGACGAGGTTGGAGATTCGGAACACGTTCGGAAAGTTAGTCCGTGTTTCGGTGCGCTGGAAAAACTCGAACAAGCGATTGACCCTCAATAGCTTGTTCATGCGAATCTCAGGGTAGTTCAGCCCGAAGTAGAAGTATAAAATATCGGTTGGAACCATAGAGGCCAGGTCCAGCTTGAACTGGAAGGTCTGCATGTAGCGATCACGAAGCTTCTTCTCGTCTTTCACCAGGAGCCCCTGCTCCAGATATCCTGCAGACGAGCACAAACACACCAAGGTTTCAACATGCTCAGCATTCAGTATGGACGCGTCTCCTGATTAGGGTTGCAAAGGGGCGGAAAATTTCCAGTACTTTACCAGAAACTTTCCATGGAAAGTTAACCCTAGGGAATTTTGGAAATATTCCGAAGGTAATTTAATTAAAAATTTGATTAATTTATACAAACTTAAATATAAAAATATTTAAAAATATTTTACAACTGATGCTGGACAAATGAATAGAAATAGTCTTAAATAATACATTTAGAATATCTGATTTACTGGCTAGCTAGATGCTGTATAAACACATTTTAGTTTAGTATTTGCTAGTTAAACTTTAATACCATAGATCAGATATAATTACCCTGGTAATTACTCGAAAAGCTTATTTGACTGCTCAAATGCAGTAGTGTGACTTCAACAGTCCTGCTGTAGTTTGCAGATTCTAGAAATGATCTGTGCATGTGATTGAGCAATGCACAGGGCATTAAATCTGGTTGTTTTAATCAAGATTATGCTGCAAGATATTGTTTTTCAACTACATTTAAGTTCCCTGTTATAGGCTAACCTGCAATTTTGCAAATTTCCGGTTTATTCCCTTTTATAATCCCATGGAAAGTTTCCAACTTTGAGAATTCCCAGAATCCTGATGGAGCTGGAACTCACCTGTCCTGGTCCTGAACACCATGTCGAGCACATACACCAGATCAGATAAGAAATCCAGGATGAACCATAAGATTAAATAGTCTGTCTGCAATTCTTCATAGCAAGCTCTGAGAGAGAGAGAGAGTCAAACTGAGATCCACATCTGTATGGAACTAAACTCAAACTCAGTATCACAGAGCAGAGTGTTGTTTTGTGATGTGACAGGCACCTCGCTATGATGAGAACCCAGTTGTACATCACAGGACACGTGATGACAAAGAGCCAGTTGTAGTACATGTTTCCCGCCGGATCCACAACCTGAATCTCTGTTGGTCTGGAAGACGACATTAAAGAAGTTTTAGAGTCTAAATGCAGAATGGCACACATTATCTGCACCAATCAGTTCAAACACACATCCCATCTTGCATTGTTGAAACGAACAGATCACTATTCTCTAGCGGCACACAAATGTCATGCTTCACCTTTAACAAATATAAAATATCAATAACAGAGACAAAGATGATGGAGTGCAGGAATTACTGACAGTCTAAACAAAGAGGAACCTACTGTTCTTTCTTCTCTTTCTCTTTCTCTTCTCTTTCTCTTTCTCTTTTTCTTTTTTTTTCTTTCTCTTTATCTTCTGTTTCTTTTTTCTTTTCTTTCTTCTCCTTTTTTTCCTTCTTCTCTTTTTTCCTGAAATAACACAAATATTTAGAGTAAATTTCAATTAATGAATGAAACAAATGTTGAAAAATCAGCTCATCTTACTCTTTCTTCTCCTTTTTTTCTTTCTTTTTCTTCTTTTTTTCCTCACTGTAAATATAAGACAAATAAAGATTAAACCGGTTAAAAGAACCTTGTGTAAGTGTGTGCTGTGGTTTGTGTGTAGTGTGTGCGTATGAACTCACTCTTCATTGTTATTGTTGTTGTTGGTGTTGAAGTTATTTCCATCATCTGGGTGCTTCTTTTCTCTTTGGAAAAAAAGTCAAATCAATAACCAATAACTTATCAATCATTAACCAACTACTGATTTATATCTGAGATAATCCATTTATCCGTCACCCATAATGCATCGCTCACATAATGTCCTCTGTGGCCATGGCAACCTGGTCCACCCCCTCCAAGTGAAAGGTGGGCAGGTCCAGAGGCCTCACTCGAGCAGACATCCCAGCTGATTGGTCAGGCCACCTGCCCGTCACACAGTACTGGAGAAACACGACATTTCACATTTTACTGTATAAACTGTGCAGATGTAGTTCACAAAAACTGAGATCGAGATTCTCTTCCATAACCTTCAGTATCAGAAAGTAATTATAATACATAACTGTATGAGAAGAACTCAGATTGGAAAAAGCCAAATAAACAGATTTTTTAAAATGAATTTGAATGCACTTCAATAACGTCTCAAGTGTTAAAAAATAAAGACAACATGCAGTACTGGATTTCTGCTGTGCTGTAATTTTAAAAGCAAAACTCTCTCAGTATGTCATAAACACAAGCAGGACAGTGACAGTGGAACCTGCAGCCTTTTTTCCCCTTTTGTTTTCAACCGAAAGGACAGAGATAAACTGTAAATGGAGCAGGTGCAGTGTCGGTACTCACCTGCTGCTGCCTTCACACACCTGAGCGCCGCGCTGACACCATCATCATCATCATCACCACAGGTATGCCAGCGAGAGCATGAGCTCATTCTTTCACACACACCTGCTCTGCTGAAAGCATGAGACCATGTTTGTGATAAACCTGGAATGGTGCTAATTTTGTTGAGTATTCCCAAACGATCGCGGACCACGAGAGGATTTCAGGCACAGGCACAGCAGGATTTGGGATTACACAGATGACAGTCACCAGGTCACTCGCTCACACCCTCTCTCTCTCTCTCACACACACACACACCTCACACTCACATTTGTGGTTTAAAGGGTCTCTTCATAGGCGTAATGGTTTTATACTGTATAAACTGTATTTACTATCACCCTACACCTAAACCTAGCCCTCACAGGAAACTACTGGCAATTTCTGAATTTCATACAACACCGTTTTGTATGTTTTTTAAGCCTTTTGTTTTACGGGGACACAGGAAGTGTCCTCATAAACCATGTTTACATTGTAGTACCTATGTCATTATACACATTTGTGTCCTCATAAACCATATACACCAGTACACACACACATACACACACACACACACACACACACACAGTCTCTCTCTCTCTCTCGCACACACACACACACACGCACAGGGATGTGAGCAAATCCACTGAGGATCTGAGAAAGAACTTCCTCATGAAGTCAATAACGCCATCAGCCAGTTGGGTTAGAGATTTTTCACACAGCCCTCATTTGAGCAACAACCATCGAGCTCTCAGTCATGTTTGTGTGCTGGATCAGAATAAGAGTTTGCATTGTTCTGCCACAGACGAACTTACAGTAGTAACATCAGTGTTCTCTGTGTGTCTTGGATTTGGCTCTCATCATATGTGTGTTTGACGTGTTTGTCTTCTTTATTTTGCGACGTTCACCTTGAGTGCAGCAGGTTGAGAGATTATCTGTCTGATAATGTGCCCGGTCAGCTCTCTCCACTAATTACCTATAAACCCGTTAATCCTGTCGCGTTCAGGTTAACTCAACACTTCATCCGTGTTAAAGACTCTATCAGATACAGTCACTTCACATTACAATGCTTCTCTTACAGAAAAATGTGTGCTACAGTATCTCACCTGTGAACGTGTCTGCAAATATACATGCAAATTTGTAAATGGTTAATATCTAAGAGTTATTAATTTGATACTTTGGATCAAACACTTAAGGAATCTGCATTTTAAAAGAAAATGTACTTTGCTGTATTGCTATAGAACAAACACTTCACTTATAGAATGTAAAGATAAATAAATAAGAGTTAGAATATTAAAGAACTTTGTGTCACAGAGGACAAAATCCACTCATGTCTCATTAAGTTCACTACTTTTACCCACAATAATAGAAGAGATGAAAATTTCTAGGTTATTTACTACAGGAACAAACCATTATCAATAGATAAACACACAAATAAAGGACGGCACCAGACTTTAATGTAAATAAACGAATCCGCTGAATGGAAATGATACTGAGGTCAAAGGTCACACACACCAGGAGGAAATGCCAAGTTCTCACAGTAACTCACATCCCAAAAACGACAATCAGCAGTTCAATCGCACTCCAGTGTTATTCGAAGGCAAATAACACAAACATGATAAGCACAATCATTTGTCTTGTTTATCTGGTAGCGTCTCGTTGTGTAATCAGACAGAATTCACCTCCTCTGTTGCCTTAAATAAATTAAAACCTCAGTGTTTCTTTGTAACTTGCCTCTTTTTCATATCCAAAGTATAAAGTCTAACAGGAGAGTTGGATTTAAACGTTGATGATTGTTGGGAGCACTTCTGAACTACAGTCACAGTAAAGAGAATTTAATATGATATGATCTGGGGCTTAAAAGAAATCTAATATTCATTGTATAGATTAAGCTATGATCAGCTGAAACTAATAAATGAGCTCACTGAATAATGACACCACATTGACTATAGAGCTGTTTTATGGCTGAAGTTATTTTACAATTCCGCACACAACAGTTTCCAAGCATCAGTGAATGGCCTTTCATTTTCTTGACAGCTGATGTGTTTCCTGTGGAGTGCTTGTGGTCAGAGGCCTTTCACTCCCAGAGCGTGTCTGCGTGGCTCTTTCTGTCCCCACAGTTTTCCCCAGCTGTCCCTGAGCGTCCTCTGGCTGGGATCTGCAGGTGTCCTGGGTCAGGATTGGGCACGGTGCCCTCCATCACACTCACGTTGGGTGAATCCACGCTGATAGGAACCATATAAATCACCTGAGAAAATGAGAGGCGACATCTCGTCATGGACCAATCCATAAACTATCACCACTGTGTCTTTAAGGGAAGAGGTGAAGGGAATAGCTAACCCAATTGTAATAGAGTACACAAGTTGAATATTGTCATTATATTTAAATATTTTTTTGTAATTTTTGGTGTGGTCACTGTCTGCTTTTAATCAGAGGAAAAAGAGCAGCATGAACATTCGGCTAAACATCTCATGTTTCACAGAAGAAAGTTTTAAATGATGTGTAGGTGAATGAATCTTGTGTGTGTGTGTGTGTGTTTACCTGAGCAGCAGCTCCTTCCTCTGAACTGCCTGAGTCTAACTGAAATAAAAATGAATCAATGTCTTAATTCAATTTATAAGCATATTTTATCTGATGTGAAATTGTTCAAACACTTACAATTACAGCCTGCTGGACAAATGAATAGACCTAAAAATCACACAAAAACACCCCCCATTAACCTCTCCAAAGACATTTGAAGGAATAATTAACTGTGTGAGGTTTGACTTTTAATGAGTTACAGAATGAGAAAATGTCTGATGAATGAGAACTGAAAAATGATTAAAGGAACAAATGAGCACGGTCACTGACTGACCTGCAGAGGGACGTTTGAAGGGACAAAATTTGATATCTGAAACCAAAAGAAATCAAGAAATCCATCAGGACAGAACAGGGTCCAGTGCTGAGAAGGTGCGTGTGAATTGAGAGCTGCTCTGTACCTGCCCCCGCATAACCAAAGACTCCGATGGGACTGTGTGAAGGTCAGGAGCGGGGCTGGGAGCAGAGTCCAGGGCAGGGCCATGGCCAGGGTCCGGCTGGGGAAATGCACTGTTTGCATGTAAAAGCTTGGACACACTTTGAGCGCTGATCTGTGCAGAGACAGGGTTAAAATGACAGCTACACACACAAACACTTTTCACTGCTCTAGAATGTACAACACACTCACCTTGCTGTTGTTTGCCTGCAGATTTTGGCTGCGTTGTGTGTTCTGCTCAGTCCCGGTCACTGGTATCAGAACCGTGTGAGATCCGTACGGCCCCATCACCGACAACGGATACAGCAGCAGACTGAAACCCTCTCGAACAGGGTACTAAACACAAATACACACACAAATACAAATGTACGTGTAATTCTGTAACAGACACTCTTGTACAAACGGTGAGCACTACTACGATCCCTTCTGCCCTCCAGGCCTACAGATTTCAGGCTGATCTCTCACAAGCACGCACCTGCTCTGCCGGCAGAGGGAAGATTCCCCACACACACATCATCAGGAGAAGTCTCGCCGTTTGCTCAGATCTGTAGAAGTACGACATGGCTCTGTCTGATCTCTCAGTGGAAAATCAGCGGCAGGCTGTCAGAGCGCTGGGTCCTGCAGATGTGAGCATCTGCGTCTGTCCAGCTGAATTTAAAGAGCAGACACACACAAGCATCATGACTGTCTGACAGAGAGAGAGACATTCTGTCACCGCTGACACAGACAGACAGCTTCAGGTGGATTTTGCATCAATTACATCAATTACAGTTGTTGTGAATGTTTCTAAGCAAATATTGACAGGTCACGTAAATGGAATGAGAAGCTTAACTCATATAATGCCTTAATGTCACACAGGTACCTTTCCTAAAATTAACAACACAGTTGAATGTTTTTGTGATTTGAGTGATGAATGTTTACATTTTCATTAAAAGAGCTGAAACCGAACAGCCACAGCGAAAGAGAGAGAGAGAGAAAGAGCTGACAGTGGATAATCTTTGTAATTACAGCTTGTTTCTGTCTGCTGTGTGTGTTGTGTCTGAATACACCAGTGAGGACACACACACACACACACACACACAGATAGGGAAGTGTGTGTTCACTGTGTCTGTGGCGCCCTCCTGTGGTCCATCGAGGGAGAGACAGTGAATGATACACAAGGAAAGACACAGAAAGACAGACTAAATGGCACAATGTTCACACATTAATAAAACATGATCATCATATCTGTGTAAGCAGTGTTGTGGGTAATGCATTACTAGTAATGCAAGTTACGTAATCAGGTTACTTTTTTCAAGTAACTAGTAAAGCAACGCATTACTTTTTAAAAAGAAAATATCTGTTTACTTTCAGATAAGTAATATAAGTTACTTTGTTTCTCATGTATTGACTGACGGCTCTCCTGTCATCATGTTGAGAGAATCAGGAGTGCAGAGGCGTTGTGTGTGCTGTGTGAACATGATCTTACTGTAGTTCTAGACTAATGTCAACATGCATTTACTCATCTCACTCGCACAGAAACAGATTCAGTATTTCTCAAAATACGGCAAAATACAAACTCAGAATAAAATTCAGTATGTATCGCGCTTTAAACAAAACATTGTGTCAAAGCAACTGAACAACATTAATTAGCATAATGACAGTTAAATCAAAACCAAATCTCCATTAGTGACAGAATGGAGAAAAAAATCTTGTGAGAAACCAGGCTCAGTCGGGGGTCCAGTTCTCCTCTGACCAGATGAAACCAGCAGTTCAATTCCAGGCTGCAGCAAAGTCAGATTGTGCAGAAGAATCATCTGTTTCCTGTGGTCTTGTCCTGTTGGCCGTCTAGGAGAAAAGTCTTGGCTGTGGATCTGTGTCTGGGGCTCATGTAGGTGTCCTGGTCTCCGCTGTCTTTCAGGGCTGTAGAGGTCCTTTCTAGGTGCTGATCCACCATCTGGGCTGGATACGTACTGGATCCGGGTGACTGCAGTGACCATCTGATCTGGATACAGACTGGATCTGGTGGCTACTGTGACCTCGGAATAAGAGAGAAACAGACTGATATTAGACTGTTATTTTAGTGTAGTGCCATTAGTGCCATTCTTCTAACGATGTAGCAAGTACATCGGGTGTTATGGGAAGTGTTCCCAGTTCCGGTTTTTCTAGTTAATGCAGCCTAAAAATCCTTTAACGGATTTAAGTATTAGAAATGTGTTATTGTGTTATGTGTAAGCCAGGTTAAAGAGATGAGTCTTTAATCTAGATTTAAACTGACAGAGTGTGTCTGCCTCCAGAACAATGTTAGGTAGGTTAGGGTATATAGGGTAAAATGCGAAATTGCACCCCCCTATATAAGGTGGTGCACTTCGTTTCTATAGGTCCTAGGAGGCTGAAATTCGGTATATATACTATTTAGGGGGCGCCCGATCGTTTGCACTTGGTTTGGTAGCTCTAGCGCCACCAGGGGCCGAGTTATGGTATTGCACCCTTACTTGAGTTTCGCAGTGCTAGGGCTAGGGTTGAGTTTCGCATTGCTAGGGCTAGAGTTGAGTTTCTCTATACAGCTCGTCAGCCCTAGGGTTGAGTTTCTCTATACATCTTTTTTTTTGGGGGGGGGGGGTGTATTTATATGTGTAGGCGGGACTTAATGTTTTGTGTTGGGTGGGGTGGTTGGGACTTAGGGTTAGGGTTAGGAACGAATGAGATCCAGAAGCTGAAACATAGTTCAACATCAGTACATGCACTGTCCTTCTTATACTCCTAATGGCCACCTGTTTTCACCATTCGAGCAGAGCCCCACAGCCCAGACCCACAACAACCCCCCCGACAAAGAGAAATCCTTTTAAATTCATTATTTATAATACAATAGATGTAATGGATAGGGTTAGAGTATATAGGTTTCAAATTATCAGGGGTAGAATGAGTAGGTTTAGATGTAGGGTTAGGATTAGAAAAAATCCAAGAGCTGAAGCACAGTCCAGCTCTGGTAATGCACAGTCCTTCAATACTCCTTCTGGCCGCTCTCCTGCCTCGGCCAAGGCCTGCCCCCACGGCCTAGGCCCACTACTTCACCACCAATATATTTGGTCTTTTTAACGTTGAACCACAGATAGTGAGATTTTTTAAACGTATGGACGAGTATTGTTTTCAATAATAAATGTTGTTTTTATATTAAGGTTTTTATAGTATTTATTAATATTTATGGATAATACTTCTCCATATAAATTATTAGGGGTAGAATGGGTAGGATTAGGGTTAGGATTAGAAAAAATCCAAGAGCTGAAGCACAGTCCAGCTCTGGTAATGCACAGTCCTTCAATACTCCTTCTGGCCGCTCTCCTGCCTCGGCCAAGGCCTGCCCCCACGGCCCAGGCCCACTACTTCACCACCAATATATTTGGTCTTTTTAACGTTGAACCACAGATAGTGAGATTTTTAATCGTATAGACGAGTATTGTTTTCAATAATAAATGTTGTTTTTATATTAAGGTTTTTATAGTATTTATTAATATTTATGGATAATACTTCTCCATATAAATTATTAGGGGTAGAATGGGTAGGATTAGGATGGGTGGGGCTACAATGATGTAAATTAGGGTAGAATGGGTATGATTAGGATAGAATGGGTAGGATTAGGATGGTTGGGGCTAAAATGATTAGGTTAGGTTAGGGTTAGGTTAGGTTAGAGTTTAGGGTTAGGGTTAGGGTTAGGGTTAGGGTTAGAAGGGTTAGGTTAGGTTAGAGTTAGGGTTAGGGTTAGGGTTAGGTTAGGTTAGGTTAGGTTAGAGTTAGAGTTAGAGTTAGGGTTAGGTTAGGGGTTAGGGTTAGGGGTAGGGTTAGGGTTAGGGTTAGGGTTAGGGTTAGGTATATAGATAAAAACGAGTTTCACCCTCATTAATTCCACCCTCATTAGCATATGCGATCTGATTGGCCAAAGCTTACCTGGCCGTATCTTTTGAAGCGGAGGTCCGATGTGCACATATCTGGTATCGTTGGATTCAGGAAGCTGTCGTCTTTTCAGCAGCAGCGTGGATGTATGGAAGGAAAGGATGTTTCTTTCAAATCCAATGTGACCGTACAACAGCCTAAAAAGTGTGACAAAAAGGAAGTCAGTCATTCGGTAAAGGCAAAAAATACATTAGTAATATAAATAAAAACTATATACACAAAAAGTTAGGGTTAGGGTTAGGGTTAGGTATATAGATAAAAACGAGTTTCACCCTCATTAATTCCACCCTCATTAGCATATGCGATCTGATTGGCCAAAGCTTACCTGGCCATATCTTTTGAAGCCGGAGGTCCGATGTGCACATAACTGGTATCGTTGGATTCAGGAAGCTGTCGTCTTTCAGGTAGCGCGGATGTATGGAAGAAAGGATGTTGCTTTCAAATCCAATGTGACCTTACAACAGTCTAAAGTGTGACAAAAAGGAAGTCAGTTATCGGCAAAGGCAAAAATACACCCAAATGAAATAACCTGTGAAATCAATAGTCTTTTAGGAAGAAGGTATTAGTTTGTGTGTGTGAGTACGTGTGTAAG
>NC_056594.1:20285949-20314611 GCF_018340385.1 Cyprinus carpio | reverse complement strand
TTTATAAAAGAAAATTTTGAAAATTTACATCAGAATATGAGAAAAAAAAGTCTGAATTGCGAGGAAAGAAAGTCCGAAATTATGAAAATTTACATCAGAATATGAGAAAAAAAAGTCTGAATTGCGAGGAAAGAAAGTCCGGATTGAGAGATTAAAAATTCGCAATTACTTTTTTCTCATAATTGCGAGTTTATATAAGATTTTTTTTTAAATAATTACATCAGAATATGAGAAGATAAAAAGTTCGCAATTATCTTTTTTATTTTGTGGAAGAAGAAAATCTGAAGCAGTTACCTTTTTTATTTTGTGGAAGAAGAAAATCTGAATTGCGAGAAAGAAAGTCAGAATTCTGAGTTTAAATTTCACAAGTTTTTTTCTCATAATCGTGAGTTTATAAAAGAAAAATTAGAAAATTTAAGTCAGAATATAAAAAAGTCAGAATTGCGAGGGAAGAAAATCCGGATTGAGAGATTAAAAAGTCGCAGTTACCGTTTTTTTTTCCTGATATCATCTCACCAAATTCATGCTGAAATCTGACATCATCCGGGATTCTGCTGTCTGCAGTATTTTCTTATACTCCTGTATTTTCTAAAAAACGCTTTTTAAGGCGTCTCGCTGGACTGGTCAATCAATAAGTTGTTTTCTGTCTGGAAATGCTTGATAGATGTGAATCAGGACTTATTAGATGTGATTTTTATGTGCCATAATAATTCCTTTAACACTGTGTCTTTGCTCGATGTGATGATTTTGTTGGGTTTGTTGAATAAAAGTTTATGTACACAATTTGTGTGCTGCTTAATACAAACTCAGCATGAAAATTAATACATACTCTGCTTGACCAGAGCATGCTTCTGTAAAGAAAAAAAAAACATATCTTGTTAATAGTTTTCAGTGTCACATCACATGATCTTCAGAAATCATTCTAATATTCTGATTTGCTGCTCAAAAAAAAAAAAAAAAAATTATTATTATTATTATTTAAAACAGTAAAAAGCTTGGAGTAATGATGCTAATAACTCTTTAAAATCACGTGAAATAAATAAAATATAATGTTAAAATCTTAAATCAATAATTAAGATAAAACACTTAGGTCTGGAAAGCAGAAAACTCTTTCCTGAAGCTGAATCCTCCATTGAGCGCTTTCAGATCTCACGATGTATTTTGTGTTAATTTAGATACTTCTACTTTAGGAAAACATAACTGTTTAAATAAATTAATCACACATAATGGACAGTAAAATAGGTTAAAAATAAAAAACACCCAGCCACCTCGATTAATTTAAACCTCCTCATCTAGTGATCGTAAATGACTCTGATTGGTCAAACCGACGAGTGTTGAGAAATGTAACGGGTATCACGAGACCTTGCCGTCTACTTCAACAGCTGTCTGAAAACTTGTAGTGCTAACCACGGTAATATTTATATTAGCTCTTGATTTGAAAATATACCGTTTAAAAAATAAAATAAGATTGTAATATGTTTTATTTCTGTGATCCCGTTGTTTGGAGTGTGCCGTTACGCTCCGCCTGCGCTTACGTCATCAGCGCGCGCCGGCGAATTCAACATGGCGAGTGTTGTTTAGTTGTTATTGATCTGCGGCTCCGAATAAACCCACAATCCCTGAATCCGGCGGCCTTCTCTCATCTCCAGCCACCATGAGCGATGAGAAGCAAACAGAGGCTCGTAATTTCTTCATGGGCTTTGATGACCTGAGCGACAGCAGCAGCAGTGACTCGGACGGTCCTGAGTCCGGTAAGAAGAACCGAAGCGAAGCGGAACCCTCAGGATCACAGGGCCGCAAACGAGCCGCCGAACCGCTGCCGAAACCCGACGATCTTTTCCGATCCGTCAGCAAACCCGCATTCCTCTATAAACCCCGCTGAATAAAGTCATCGACTGGGGACAGAAGAGCCGTCAAAGCGCCAGAAGAGGTCATTATTTCATTATTATACAATATTGAATAAAACCCCGCGTGCGCCAGAAAAACAAGTGCGTACTGCGTGGCCATCTTTATTATTTTGGTTTTGAAATTCCTTTTTTGCATATTTCTACAGCATCGCTGTTGAGGAGTAATGAGTGAAACGGATTTGCTTATTGTAGAGTTAACGAAAATTATCGAGTGCATTGTAATGTTCAAACTAACTTTAGATTTAAAGTAAATAATAATAAAAAAAAATCGTTAAGACAAACTTTGAAGTTGTCTTGAGAAAACCAGACCAGAAAGTTTTAAAAAGGTGTAAGAGCTAGAGGTTTGAAGGTGAAAGTGGTTTCAAAGATAAGATAAGACGGTTGCTAGGGTACTCGGGGTGGTTGCTAAGGTACTCTAGGTGGTTCCTATGGTGTTGCTGTACAGTTGCTAGGTTTTACCCGGGTGGTTGCTAAGCTTAGATAGATACTCGGGTGTTGCTATGTGGTTGCTAGGGTACTCCGGGGTGGTTGCTAAGGTGTTGATCTGCACTTGGCTAGGTACTCCAGGTGGTTGCATAAGATGTTTGTTGCTAAGTTGCTAGGTTACCCGGGGTGGTTGCTAAGCTTAGATAGATACTCGGGTGTTGCTATGCATTTTCTAGGGTACTCGGGGTGGTTGCTAAGGTACTCTAGGTGGTTCCTATGGTGTTGCTGTACAGTTGCTAGGTTACCCGGGGTGGTTGCTAAGCTTAGATAGATACTCGGGTGTTGCTATGTGGTTGCTAGGGTACTCCAAGTGGTTGCCAAGGTGTTGATCTGCACTTGCTAGGGTACTAAGGGTGGTTGCTAAGATGTTGCTGTACAGTTGCTAGGTTACCCGGGGTGGTTGCTAAGCTTAGATAGATACTCGGGTGTTGCTATGCAGTTGCTAGGGTACTCGGGGTGGTGCGCGTGCTAAGGTACTGTAGGTGGTTCCTATGGTGTTGCTGTATAGTTGCTAGGTTACCCGGGGTGGTTGCTAAGCTTAGATAGATACTCGGGCGTTGCTATGTGGTTGCTAGGGTACTCCGGGTGGTTGCCAAGGTGTTGATCTGCACTTGCTAGGGTACTCGGGGTGGTTGCTAAGATATAATAATAATAATAATAATAATAATAGATAGAAAGATAAGAAATATTAGGTAGAAGGGATGCTTGATTGAGTCTCAAGGGATTCTGGGAGTTTAAATTTGAATTTTGACAGTTGGAGTTTGAACAGTCTTGGCTCGTTTGAACATTCCGTCAGTGTAAGTCTATGGGATTTTTATGATTTATTTTAATCTTGATTTTATCACTTACTCTGAACGTTTCAGCCTCCTAAGCAGTTTAAGTTGTGGAAGAACAACGCCGTTCCTCCGCCACAGACGTACGTGACGGAGGAGAAGAAGAAAGGAGCTCCTGATGGAAATGGACATGGCCATCAAATGGTCCAATGTATACGAGGACAACGGGAGACGATGCCCCTCAAGAGCCCACCGGGGCCCGCGCCCCGCCCACTTCCTGCCGGAGGAGGAGGAGCAGCAACAGCAGCCGGACTCTGGTAACATCATCTATCTATCTATCTATCTATCTATCTATCTATCGTTCTATCTATCGTTCTATCATTTTATCTATCTATCTATCGTTCTATATCGTTCTATCTATCGTTCTATCTATCTATCGTTCTATCTATCTGTCTATCTATCTATCTATCTATCTATCTATCTATCGTTCTATCGTTCTATCTATCTATCTATCTATCTATCTATCGTTCTATCATTCTATCATTCTATCTATCTATCTATCTATCTATCTATCTATCTATCGTTCTATCATTCTATCTATCTATCTATCGTTTGATCATTTTATCTATCTATCTATCGTTCTATCGTTCTATCTATCGATCTATCTATCTATCGATTCTATCTATCTATCGATCTATATCTATCTATCGTTCTATCTATCGTTCTATCTATCTATCTATCTATCTATCGTTCTATCATTCTATCTATCGTTCTATCTATCGTTCTATCGTTCTATCTATCTATCTATCTATCTATCTATCTATCTATCTATCTATCTATCGTTCTATCTATCTATCTATCTATCTATCTATCATTCTATCATTCTATCTATCTATCGTTCTATCTATCTATCGTTCTATCGTTCTATCTATGGTTCTATCGTTCTATCTATCGTTCTATCTATCGTTCTATCTATCTATCGTTCTATATCTATCTATCTATCTATCTATCTATCTATCTATCTATCTATCTATCTATCTATCTATCTGTTCTATCTATCTATAGCTATCTATCTATCTATCGTTCTATCTATCGTTCTGTCTATCTATCTATCTATCTATCTATCTATCTATCTATCTATCGATCTATCTATCTATCTATCGTTAAATCTATCTATCTATCTATCTATCTATCTATCTATCTATCTATCTATCTATCTATCTATCTATCTATCTATCTTTCCGTTCGATCTATCTATCTATCTATCTATCGTTCTATCGTTCTATCTATCTAACTATCTATCTATCTATCTATCTATCTATCTATCTTATCTATCTATCTATCTATCTATCGTTCTATCTATCTGCCGATCTATGCGTTCTATCTATCGTTCTATCTCGTTCTTTCTATCTATCTATCTATCTATCTATCTATCTATCTATCGTTCTATCTATCTATCTATCTATCTATCTATCTATCTATCTATCTATCTATCTATCGTTCTATCGTTCTATCTATCTATCTATCTATCTATCTATCGTTCTATCTATCTATCTATCTATCTATCTATCTATCTATCTATCTATCGTTCTATCGGTTCTAAATCTGTCTATCTATCTATCTATCTATCTATCTATCGTTCTATCTATCTATCTATCTATCATTCTGTCGTTCTATCTATCTATCTATCTGTTGTTCTGTCGGTTTGTCTGTCTGTCAATCTATCATTCTATCTATTGGCATCTTGGACATGTTTCAGGGCTGAGTTTGGGACACTCTTTCTCACTGCAGATGACGATGCGTCTGGGAAGCAGCAGACGTCTGCTAAGAAGCGTCGCGTGGAAACCTTCCAGCAGAAGGAAAAGAGGAAGCGGGACATCGGTCAGGCCACGTCAGATAAGAACTTTGTGGAAGAGGAGAAGCGAATCCTGCGTCAGAGTTTGGACTGAGGAGCGCTCCGTTTGTTCTAATCCCCGAGTCTTTAACCGTCTCCGGAGGTTGTTTTAAATTTGTTACTCCAAACTCTCGTCCATGTAAAGGGACAGGGTTTAGTAAGATGTGTTTGTGTTTCGGACGTCATATGATTTCAACTGTAAATGTGTAGCTGTAAGAAGCATTATTGGTGTATGTATGTTTCCAATGATTTCTAGCTTCTCAAATGGATAAAGTCCTTTTCTCTGAGTCTCTGTTGTGTGTGTTCAATTTATTTGTGTGTGTGTGTGTGTGTGTGTGTGTGTGTGTGGTGTGTGTGTGTGTGTGTGCGTATGCGTGTACTGATGTTGTTCTGTCACTAGGTGGCGACACTGAATAAGATTTGATCCAAAGTTGCTTTGAAAGCTCATGGAATTAAAAGGAAATTTTAGAAATGGAATTTAATGCAGAAACTTCATTAGTAACTATAGGTTAAATGTCTCAAATATTTACTTTTCCAATACCGTATACCTAATAAAAGTGTTTTTTAGTTCAAACATGCGCCGTGGTAAATCTGAGGTATTCTTTGGTGTATGATCATTTGCCATAATACTTTTTAAGGGTTTTTAATGTTTAAAATAAGTTTTTTTTTTTAAATGTCTTAATGATCAGATGTCTCTGTCTTGTCATCGTATCGTGTGAAATGTGTCTGAAAGTGTTTGGCGCAGCCGCAGGTTGAAGGATGTGAAAAGCCTGTGTAGTTTTTCTCCTGGGAGCATGGAGCGATCAGAGGGATTCCAGGGAATTCTGTCGTCTCCTGTGGATGTCAAACAGGTAAAAAAAAAAAAAAAGCAGATGATGAGATTCCAGCATGCAGGTATGTGCCCGGCCTTGTCTCAGACCTGTGTGTGTGTGTGTGTGTGTGTGTGTTGTCCTCACACCTGAATGAACATCAGGAGATGCTGCAGAACTCAGAGTTTATAATGCGCTTCTTTTTCAGGACCTGAAGTTCAACACAGAACTGGAAAGAAACATAGAGAACAGTTTTAATCGCTCATTATTGATAGTTATGCCATAATCTCTAATGTCACGTATTAAAGTGTTAGTGTTTGTGCTCCAGACACGAATGATTCCTCAAATTGCGATTGTAGGGGAATTTACTATTATGTAGAAACCAAAAATAAGTGATTTTTTTTTTCATTTATTTTTACATTTTTTTTATTATTATATAATTTTTTTATATTTTGTATTTGTTTTTATTTTATATTTCCATTTTACACATAATATTCTGTAGAAAGAGTAAATATTTAATATTAAATTCTAATTAACTACACAACACCAATACAACAATACAATACAATACAACAATACACTATACTATACTATACTATACTATATATTTCTATACATGTTTGTGTTTGTGAGTGTGTGTTTATTAATATTTTGAATTCGTTTTAATTTTTATATTTTCTGTTTTCATTGTAATATATTAAGTTAAATTAATTTAGTTGTTTTTATTAGTTTTAGTTTTTTTAAAATGTCTATATTGTGTTTTAGATTTAGTTATTTTAGTACAAGTTAAACGAAACAAAAATGAGAAATGAAAAGGCTGAAATAAGTTTTTACATTTTTGATTCAAGTTTATTTTATTTCAGTAAATAAACTTTTACTGAAATATAAATGAAAACCATTTTTACATCACATTTTTTTTAAAAATGTTTTTTTTAATTCTAGTTCGTACCATGATATTTATCTCAGATATTGCATATATGTGTATTTATTTAGGATTTTATTTAATGCATCTATGTATACGGGTTGTTATTTTTTTCTTTCCTCGACAGTGGTTGAAATGACCTAAAACATCCTAGCAACTGCATAGCAACGCCCTAGTAACCACCCAGGGCACCCCTAGCAACGCCCTAGCAACCACACAGCCTTTTTTCCACGGCAAACACCGCTCAGATTTTCTTCAGAAAATGTAAACATCATGTTACTCATCATGCATCCCGCCCTGAGCTTCTGTTTTCTGTTCTGTTTCTTCGTGTTCAGCGTCTGGTGTGTTTGCTGAGCGCTCGTGCAGCTATATTTGTGTGTTTGGTGAATTATTGACCGTGTTAATGTGATGTATGCACAGCGACCGCAAACATGCATCTATTAAGTGTTTCCACAGAGCCTGTTTATGACCTTCATACATATTCAGATCTGAGGCTTCCGTGGCGTTTGTGTGTTATGAATGGTCTCGGCTGACAGTATGTGTATTCATTAAAGCCAGAGCAGTGATTGAGAGGCGGGTGTCAGGATGTCCGTCACCATGGCGACAAGAAACCGGAAACTGTGACCTTCAGTCAGCGGCTCTCTGCGGGAAAGTGCATACTTGTGCTTGAGTGGCCTATCTAGTAAGACCGGAAGTCAGTATAGAGCAAAAACCAATTGAGGAACTGATTTTTCATAACAGACCTGCCATGAGCTCTAAAGTTGTTAAATAATATTTATTCTGTAGAAACAGTAATTAAATATTATTTTACTATTATTATTATTATTATTATTATATATTTTTTTAAGAAAGCCAATTTTATATTTACATATAGTAGATTTTTTTGTGATTTAGATTATTATCATTATTATTATTATTATTATTATAAATTAATTACAATATATTATGTTATTGATATTATTAATATAAATAATTTATTACAAGTAACTAAACTTATATTACCAGTTTTAATAAGAATTTTAACGTACAAGTTTATGTGTGTGTGTGTGTGTGTGTGTGTGTGTGTGTGTGTGTGTGTGTGTGTGTGTGTGTGTGTGTGTGTTGTGTTTTTGGCTGGAAGAAAATAAACAACTTCACCAAAACTAAAAAACCAAAGTATCACCGCATAAATCAGAAATCAAGAAGACATTGTGGTTGAATGCAATACGGTGTACAGACTAGACAGAGACGATCATAAATAATGCTCGTGTTTGCAGTGCACACTTCATATTAGGTAAACTAATCTATGCATATGTACTGGTGTGTTGGTTTTATCTAGTACAAATCAGCAAGTTTATGTTTTATAGGTGAAAAGTCGCCAACCTTCAGCGCACTAGCTATCTTAAATGTTAAACAAACATACAGCGATAGATGTGTGTGCCATCCTTTGAATGGTCTCTTAAAAATAATCCACATTGCTAATCATAGTTAGCCCAGCGATAGGTTACATTAGACAATAAGCCTTGACAAAATTCCCCAAACCACCCGAAATGAATTCATATGTTGTCTAGGAAATATCCAAAACCTGGTTAAAATGTTTCCAATGAGAACAAGATACAAGAACTACACCAGGCTTAGCTAGAAATAAATAAATAAATAAATAAATTAGGCTACTGTAATGTTATCCACTCGTCATTATATTTTGGTCAGATAACCAGTTTGGTCAGTGAACTGAGTGATCAACTGAATTAATTGATAAATGTATGCTAACTCCCACTTTTTTAATTATTATTATTTTTTGTCACGGTCCCGCAGAGTCAGTGACTGTACATATTCGGACAGTTCCGAACCTTCTTCTGTATCCATGTTTAATAAATCCCTCCTAAAACGTGCTAGTTTACGCTTGTCAACATTGCGTCCGCGCCTCTTTTTGCCTCCAGCTAAGCCCCGCCCACCCGGAGACGTTGCAATGTTTACAAACTTTTAAGGGGTCTATATACACTAATACAATCAGATGCAGCAATAATTTCTCAAATATTTATAACAATATATAGGGTAAATTCAACATTCACTGGATGCTTTCAGCTTGTTTCCTAACCGAATCAATTGAGTGAGTCATTTACGCTGGAACTGATTGATTCAAACTCGATTCACTGGCAAAACCCAGATCAAAAGAGCCATTCATTTTCGAATTTCGACATTGCTTATAATTATTATTATTTTTTTTTTTTTAAAAACACGCAGTGATGATTGAAACTCTGAATAAGTTAAACCATTGCGTCGCAAAACGATTCACTGTTTCGAAGCGTTCCAATCGGATCGCGTATCGCGAATCATTTGATTCGGATCGGAGCTTTGGAGCAGATTTGTGAATCTTTTTTCACATTTAAAAAAAAACAGTACAAAACATCAAACCATTAAGGCAGTACAATTATATAAACAAAACAAATAAAAATTAAAGAAAGTAAGTGTAGATCCCTTAAGAAATATAACCATGGTTTTATTATATTAAAAGTGTAGTAACCATGTTTTCTTTCTTTCTTTCTTTCTTTTTTGCGTATTGATCACGATTTGAATAACCACAGTTTTACTATAAATACCATGGTTAAAGTATGGCTAGTGTAGCAAAACTATTTGTGGTTACCATGGAATTTATTTATTTAAAACCATGGTTCATTTTCATAAGGGATGTGTTTCCAGGTTAACAACAAAAGAAAAAGAAAAAAAACTAACATTACAAACGATGCATACAGAGATAGAGTTTTCACTGCTTTACGATGAACAGAACTTTGGATAGTTTGCAAATTCTTGTCTAGATCAACTATAAAAAAAAATTAAAAAAAGAGAGATTTAGAGCAAGATTTTTGTTTCTGCATGAGAAATTTAGTTAACAGGAAACACAAATTATGTTATATTTTGCTGTATTCTCTGTCAGGTAGTCAAAAAATATCAAAATGTGTTGGAAACATTATTTTTTAAATAATATATATTTTTAAACACACTGAAGTCATGCATATATTTACAAAATAATTTATTTATTTATTGAATAATTTATCAATTTAAATAATATCTGTTAATTTAATGTATTTATCATAATTATATTATTACTTTTACTATTATTTTTAGGTTGTTTATGCCATATATATTTGATTAATTTCTGCTTTGAACAATTCTGATTGAAAAATGCCTAGCAACTGAATCTGAAGGAACTGTTTAAATGTTTTAATGCTGCAGCAGGACACAAAAGCAGTAAAGAGAGTGATCAGCTGAGAGCGTCCGCTGTGATTTCTGTCCCTTCTGACCCCCGTCCCGCCGCAGACGGCAGAGGGGTTCTGGCTAATTTACGTCCTGAGAAAAGGGGTGCGGATCGCCCCCATAAATTGTGTTGCTAGGGTGTGAGAGCCATTAGACAATGCGGAGGGAGTCGCAATAAACCCACACAACTGCACAAACGCACACCACTATCAATACAGAAAAACAGATGTTACTCCCCAAAAACACTCATAAACACCGAAAGAAATAAAGAAAAAAGAAAGAGAGATTGGCTGATGCACACAGATCAGATTCTTTGCTT
Organism: Cyprinus carpio; assembly: GCF_018340385.1. Classification (NCBI taxonomy): domain Eukaryota; kingdom Metazoa; phylum Chordata; class Actinopteri; order Cypriniformes; family Cyprinidae; genus Cyprinus; species Cyprinus carpio. Next base: position 20,304,267 of record NC_056594.1, on the reverse strand, counting down.
TAATGCTGCATTTCTCAAAAGAGTGCCGCACATCCTTGTTTACCATCGTGTGTGTTTCTGCTGCAGGCTGCGACATGCGCACAGATGCTCAGACAAGACAGGCATGCGCCGCTGTGTGTGAGTGTGTGCGTGTATTTCTGTGTGTGTGTGTGTGTGTGCTCTCGGTGTGTGTGTGTGTGATTGCAGGGGGCTCTCGGTTTGTTTTTCTGATAAATTTCCCTGATTTCATAACTGAACATCCTAATCTGTCTCCTCAATCTGCCACTGCAAAACCTTCCTCATTAAGACGCAGAGAATGCGACCCCAGTGCATGATGGGACAGGCAGGATCAGTGTTGTAGATGTTCAGATCCAGTGATGTTTTAAATGATCCGCTTTATCTGCGACACAGTGACAGAAATGGGATAAAGAGATGAAGCTCGAATTACCATCCTTTAAACATCAAAAACTATTTCCAAACTTGAGGTGTGTGTGATATATATATATATATATATATATATACTGAAAAAAATGATTCATTGAATTTACTACATTTTTTATGGTAAGTGGTTGCAATCAATTTATTTTAGCTACATTTAAATAAACAAATTTTGCTGAAAGTTAATCAACTAAATTAGTTTATTTAAATATATAGCTAAAATAAATTGATTGCAACCACTTACCATAAAAAAAAAATGTTAGTAAATTCAATGAATCATATTTTTTAGTGTGTGGTGTATATATATATATATATATATATAATATATATATATATATATATATATACACACACACACAATATGAAAGATTAATATAATGTAAATATTATTTATATAATATATTATAGAATTAATTAGAATATTTATATAATAAATAATGTTATGTGACAGTATTTTTATTTAACAATAATTAATTTTAAATATAAATAATGTTAAAATATTTACTATATATATATATGAAAATATTTACTTTTAAATCTATCTATCTATGTGTGTGTGTGATTTGTTACTTAAATATTTTCAGTAATAAACTAGTGTATACAATTGTTCTTCTGAATGATAAACAATCAAGTATTGGTTGAATATAAGTCATAAAATCAATCTTGAAATAATAAAAACAACTTTTTTTTTAAATGAGAGAAAGTACGGGGAGAGAGGGGGGTGGGGGGGTGGGAAAAAAACCCAAGGAGCTTTCACAACGGAGAGGAGAGAGTCAGAGAAAATCGGAGAAGAAGGCAAGGGCGAGGAGAGGAAAGAGAGCACGGAAGAAGGAGTAAAGAAGGGGGGAAAGGCAAGAGCGACTCTGAAGAAGGTTGCTTTCTTGAAGAAGGGGAATCTGGAGGAAAGAAAGGGGGATAACTAGGAGGATAAGCTGTTGTCTGATGGAGGGAGAAAAGGCTCGAGAAGGGACAAGAAAGGGACAGGAAAGAGGGGGGAAGAAGTAGGAGGCGGGGAAGACCCTTGGACAGAAGAGGCGGGTGCGAAGAAGAAGGAACGCAGAGAAAGACGGATGAAAGATCGTGTTTATGAATGTTGTGAGTTTGTTCCGTTCAGGGGGGGTGCTTCAAGGGCAGAGAGAGGAGGCCTTTCAGAAGAGGGCGGTATCTGACGGGGAGAAAGAAAGCAAGGAGGGTCGGCTATGGGTACTTTAGAAAGAATGGGTTCCGTGGTGATGGACTTGCTGGAAGGGGGCGAAGAAGAAGGAGAACGGAAGAGAGCTGAAAGTGTGAGGCAATGTGGCAGAGCACTTGGGGATAGGGGCGAAAGGAGAAGGAGCAGAGGGAGAGGATTCATTCCTGAGGGGGATTAGAAGATTGAAGGATGGAAAATCAGCCGGGCAAGTTCAGATCAGGTAGAGGCAAGGAGAAAGGGAACCACCAGGGCTCGGCTGATAGGCAAAGGAGAGGAGGGGGGGATAGAAGCGAAGGCCAAGGGTCATTTCCCGGGAGGAGGGGGCAAGGCCGCGCAGAAAGTCCAGAAGATAAGGAGAGCGCAGGAGAAAGGGAGAATGAAGAAAGAGGAAGAGATATTACGGAAAGGGAACTAGGAAATACTGAAGGGAGGGAGTAGAGGAGATTCTACGATAGTAACGAAAGAAGAAGCGAAAGGATTGCGGGCGGGGAACCGAGAAGATGAAGCCTGAACGGCTCGGAGCGGATGATAATAGAGTAGAAAAAAGATAGGGAAAAAAACAACTGAGGGCTGGCGTTAGGCAGAGGGAAAGGATTAGGTTTAAAGGAGGACGAAGCGTATATGGAACGAGGGCAAATGGGGAGAGAGTGAAGAAGGGGAAGAGAGAAGGAAAGGGAGCAGAGAGAACGAGAGCAACGGTGAGGAGAGAGGGCGAAGGGCAGAAGACGGGAAGAAAAGAGAAGGGAATAGAAGGAGGCCAAGAAGGCAGAGGCCGAAAAGAGCAGTATGAAAGAGAGGCAGGGAAAGGGGGAGGCAAAGAATGAGGGGGACGTAAACGAGAGGACGGGACCGGCGGGACGAACGAAAAAGCATACGCAGAACGGGGTGGGGAGAGGAACTGATCGAGGGAATGACGGGAAGGAAGGGACCAGGCGGGGGCCCCAGGGCTGTCGGAGGTCGGGCGAAGGGGGAGGGATAGATAGGCGAGGGAATTGGGAAAGATTAGAGGAAGATGAAAAAGAAGGGGAAACCAGATATATTACATAGGAGAAAAAAGGAGAGGGGCAAGAGGGGGAAGGGGCGACTGCAGGAAAGCATTTTATTTACGAGGGGAAAGCTGGCGAAGCCGGGGACGACAAATTAGCCCAGGAACGATATATTCTCGGCCGGGCAAAACAAGGAGAGAGACACTTCCAGAGAGGGGGGGCGGGGAGGAGCGCAGAACAGAAGAGGGATATATAGAGGCGAAGATACATACTAGGGAGGGGAAACGGCAAGAAAAAGCGCACAGGAGAAGAAAGGCAGAAGAGAGGGAGACAAGGTAGCGCGTCAGAGGAATGAAGAGGACGTGAGATGGGGGAGGAGGAGAAGAGAGGGAACGGAAGGACGGAAAGGGGAGAAGGGCTATAGGAGTTACTTCTGAAGGGAATTGCAGCAGGCAAGGAAGAAACTTTTAGAAGGCGAAAAGGAGAAAGAAAAGAAGCTGGAGGAAGAGAAAGGGGGCGTAGCGGAAGAGGGAAAGCTGAAAGTCAAGCGGAGAGGGAACGACAAGAGGGAAACAGAAAAGAAGGACAGGAGAGGAGAGAGACTAGGAGCAAGCGATTTCAAGACAGAGACGGACGGCAGGGACCGGAGCCCAGGGGGGAGCAAGAGGAGAGAGGATGTGAAGCAGAGACGGTGTGGATGAAAGAGTGGGGAGAAAGGGCCACAGAACGAACGCGAAGGGAGGAGGAGGAGAGAGGAGACGAGAAGGAACGGGAAGGGGGAGGGAACGGGGGGGAGAAAGAGAGACACAACGCTGGGAGAGGACCAGTTAGAGTTCACGGAAGAGAGAGAAACATGGCGAGTGTAGCAGATGTGTGGACTATAGGGGAGTTTCAGTGGAGCATGGAGCAGACCGCCTGCTGGACCTCGGTAGGTATTGAACGTGGCAGAACCGAGCCAGGTCGGGTCACGGAGAGTACGTCCGGTGGATCCGAACGCACGTCTAGTTACGACGGAGCGCGCTTCTAAACCACGGCTTACGTTTTACTGATCCGCAGGAGCCCGCTGAAACGGAGCGTGAAAGGAGAGCGATCCGGACTCGCGCGGTACGATGGCTGTAAGCCTCTGCGGAGAGGACAATCGTGTATAAGAAGGAACACACCAAGGACGTCTCACGAAGGCAGGCAAGAAACCAAAGGGAAAGACGCGAGCACCTCAGCAACCGGCCAAGAGGAGAAGGTAACGGAAAAGTTTATAACAACGCAAGAGTCACGGAGAGATTAACATGTTCACAAATTCGAGAGACGGTTGTGAATGTGGAGAAGGGTGTGAAACGCGGATCCGGTGGCTGCCTTCGGGAGAAAGAGAACAATCACAGGAGGATCCCCGGTGCGCTGTGCGTGACACCGGACGGTCGTGCGGCCGACGCACGGGAGCTGGTTTTCTCAAGGCCCGGGGCCCCCGCTGATCAAGCGTGAGCACCGGCTGAAGCCGTCCACCACGCCGCGGCGTCCGCGGAGAACTCGCATCGGCTTCAAGCGGGCTGGCGATTTTTTAAAACCCCGAGGAGAGGACTTTAAAGCGAACAGCTGCGTTCAAGAATAGTGAAAGAACTAATACAACAAGACCAGAGAAGTTACCATACATCGAGCAAAAGGGACGGGGATCACATTACGAGCGAACTTTCGAACGTCACTGTCCAGGGGCCCCCACAGCCTAATGTGTTTGATTATATAGAAGCGGGGAGGAAATCGGATTAAATCAGGTTATAGATGAGTTCGGCTGGCGATAATGGAGGAATTAGGATGGCCAGCAGTTACAGAGTCCGACCGTTTTCCCCCTGACGGAGTCTGAGAAATATCACGGGCCCCCTGGGGCCACTGAGCGGACGGGGCCCCTCGACACCACTCAGTCGAACCAGCGATGGACGACGATAATTATGATAACCCAAAACGCGGCCCTTTTATGAGTCTCCACACTCACTTGCTAAGAAGCGAAAAAGGACTATCGTTGAGCACAATGTCGGAGTCGGAATCTAACGCAAACCGACAGACTGCACCGGTCCCACTGAAAGAGGCGTTATTATTGCTTAAAACACCAGATATTGTCACACGACATCAGCTTTCGACGGTCAGGTCGCAAGATAAACGGATTTGTGGATCAGGCCAACCGCGCTCCAGGTCAATGTACCCACGGACAGCAATACGTTTAAGCACCCGGAAAGACGACGCGTGTGCGTCCGAGACGAAAGTGTACGGATAACGATTCCGATTTCAGCGTTCTTTGCGTTTCTCGGACGATGTGAGGGGGGGACTGACGACAGAGCAGAAGCCTTTGCAGAATATTCGCTGAACGCGACCGCCTAAACCAGACCTCCAGGCGGTCGGTGAGCAGATAAGCAAGGTGAAGTTGTACTCGTCAAACCGAGAGGAAGAGCCGCGAGCCGCCGTCGCCTCGTGATTCGGAGTGCAACAGGCGAACCCTACACAAACCCTCCGACGCTTGCTTCCTCGCGCCAATCCCGCGACGCACGCCCGCGGTTGCCCAAAACCCCGGAGTCACCGTTCAACAAGATGCAAGAGTGGATGCAGAGAAGAAAGGGTCGCGTGCTTTCGTCCGGATGACGCAGAGGATCGCGGGTTCCTCGATTGAGGCCAGTCAGTGAGAAGCGAACAGGTACGGACGCCCGCTGGCGTGGAGGACCTCACAATCATCTCCACAATCTCAGAGAGAGCTTCTTGGTGTCCTTTTAACCGGTGCCGGGTTTTTTCCTCCTCTTCCTTCACGACTAATGCTTAACAGAAGATTGGCTCCTCTCCACTAACACACTCACTCTCTGAATAATTCATCTCACGCTTGTCTTCTTGGTGATGGTGGTGGTTTCGTGCTGATGTTAGCTGAGAATGTTTATTGAACATGCGAGATGCTCGAACCCTTCTTCTGCTGATTAGATGTGTTATGGGTTATCAGTGTGTTTTAAACTCGATCTGCAGCTCTGTCAGGTGTGTATCCAAGAAAACATGACAGCTATCTTCTATCATGAAACCAACAGGAATCGTTGTGATTTTACACACATACACTACCAATCAAACCAGTGTGTTTGATAGATGCAGGCTTGTTTGTTTTTCTGCACACAGGCTGGAGATGCATGAAAGTTTGTTGTATTTGTGTTTGTAAAGAGCAGCTTTGGACTTCTTTTTAGGTGATTGCATGTTGATAGATGCCAGGCTGTTTGTTTTTCTGCACACATGCTTAAATTCAAAGTTTATAGTCATGTTTATCCATACAAGGAAAAACTAGATGAAGACTTGTAAATTGGTTCCAGGCCAGATTTAAAATCAGTATTAACCAAGCACAGAGCTCATCCTGTGTGTTTGAATGTGGCCTTTGGCCAGCGTATGTAGAATTAATAGGTTGCTCTTATGCCATGCGAGCAGAATTAGAGGAAAGTGGACGTGGCGTTCATGGAAATTCAAAATGCAATTGCTTTTCTGTATTTGGGCAGAGCTTTTATCAAAGTGACCTTTAAAGGAACAGTTCACCCTAAAAGGAAAATGTAATCCACGATCTAATTTGTAGAAATGTAGCATTGCGTCAGTGTCTCATCAATGGATGCTCTGCAGTGAATGGGTGCCGTCAGAATGAGAGTCCATATAATATATGATATATATATATACTACTTGTGGATTATTGTGATTATATATATAAAATATATAAAATATATTGTTTCAGCTTTTGTCTTCTCCAGATGTTAACTGATGGACTGGAGTTGTGGATTACTTGTGGATTATTGTGATGTTTTTATCAGCTGTTTGTACTCTCATTCTGACGGCACCCATTCACTGCAGAGCACCCATTGATGAGACACTGATGACTGTATTTTTAATCACTGTGCATTTCCTAAGAACTGTGCCCATGACTTTGGCATTGCTAGTGCGTTTTCAGGGAGTGTGGCCAGGAAGCATGTTTGTTTTTGAGAAGACAACTGTTGATGTACACACACACACACACACACACACACACACACACAACCTGCCTACACATAAGCATTGTGTGTGTGTGTCCCTGACAACGTTATTCTTAACTATTTTATGCTTAAAAGTGTATTTGCTAATGAGCCAGTGGTGTTTGTTTTGGTCCGGTGGGAGCTGTTCTCGAGTGAATTCCCGTCCCATGGAAACACGGAGCCCCAGGGAGGGAATATTTGGAATGCCAAGGCCGTCGTTTCACTTGTTTGCTCTCTCTGTTCCTGAGGGCTTGAAATGCAGGCGGGATTAGAAAAGAGACATTACACGTTCGTTAAGGTAGGATTAGTCCGTCCTGTTCTCCACTGCTTATTTTAATCTTAGGTGTCTGAGGTTTGAATGAGTAATCTGAGCTTATTTTGGTAGCATTTGTGTGCTGGTTTTATTTTAGTAAAACTGGTTAATCTCACACAAACCTTCAGGAACATATTCAAATCATATTTCAACCCTAATCACCCCCCCAAAAAATATATATTTTGCTGGAAAGAAAATGAGACCTGTTTTTGTATCTATAATATTATTTGCATTGTGTCATTATTTTCTTGAAAACTATGCATTAATTTGCCCCCTAAAAAAATTATGGAATATATATATATATAATAAAAATATTTAAATAATAGAATTGTATAAAAATTGTAATTATGAAGTCCCAGCTGCTATAAATACAAGTACATAATGTAGTATTTGTTTTACTTCCTTTCATTTATGCTGAATTTAATCATTAAAAAAACTCATTAATAGGGGGAAAAAGTAAAAAAAAAAAAATCATTGTTCCCAGTTATGATTTTCTTTACTGTTACTGTATTTTAAAATATCAAGAATGAGATTTTTTCACATTATAGTAAAAAAATAAATAAAATGAATATTAAACTTTTTTATGCAGAATAATTAATTTGCCCCCTCCCAAATATTTAAAAATATTTTTTTATGGAATATATATATACATTTTAGTTATGAAGTCTCAGCTGCTATAAATACAAGTACACAATGTAGTATTTGTTTTACTTCCTTTAATTTATGCTGATTTTAATCATTAAAAAAACTCATTAATAAAGGGGGAAAAAAGAAAGAAAGAAAAAATCGTTGTTCCCAATTATGATTTTCTTTACTGTTGCTGTATTTAAAATATTGAGAATGAGATTTTTTCACATTATAGTAAAAAAAAAAAACTTAAAATTAAACTTATTTTTTTATGCAGAATAACATTTCTTAGATTTTTTCTTTTGCTTTTAGGGTGAAAGATTTGTAAATAAGATAAACACACGCATTCATTAGAACTGCAGGAACTGCAGCGATTTGTTGGCAAGCAGTGCAGTAACATTGTGTCCAGTGTTGCTGTAACGCAGTGATCTGATTGGCCGGCGGTGGCGATGACATCATCACGAGACTGAGTGTCAGAATGTGTTCTCAGGATGTCTGCAGTCCTGAGCTAAAGAGCGTCGGGATGTGGCCGCTGTAGTGATCATGGGAATACTCTCGGATGACAGCAAGAGAGAAACTGGAGCCCAGGACGTGGAGGAGGGGGGCGCTCGTTCCTCTCGAGCCCCTGAGGGACACCTGCTCATTTAAAGCCCCTCAAAACAGCCCTGAAACCCAGAGCAAACGTGCTTGTCCACTTTCAATGCATTAGACAGAAATTAGATTGAAACATATAAAAGCAAGTGTGATATCTTTTATAAGGAACACTTTACAAGCCGCACATCGGAGGGGGAAAGCAGTTTGAAGTAAAGCAATAGATCCAGTGTTGAAAACGACAGTGTTGTTAAAAACATTGACACTTTTTGTGTTTGTGAAGCGATAGAAAAGTTTAAAACATGTCAACACAGACAGTTTATCTGACATTTTGTTACATAATCTACTGACAATCAGGTGTTTTTTACGTTTATAGATCGTGTTTGCTCTGGAGTTTTGGTTGTTTTAGCATTTAAAAAAAAAAAAAATGTGTAAAAATTCTCCAATTTTCTGGTTGTATTTTTGTAGTGCTTCGTAAGGTTTGTATTACTTTTATTTAGATTTCCTTGAAAGCTGTTCTGGTTTCTCCCGCTGTGATTGTTTCGTTGTTGTACTTGGCTCCTTGTGTGACGGCTTGTTATCGAATCCGCTGCTCCATATTTAGACGTGTCTGAAGTTCACGCGTGTTTGTGTGTAAGTGTGCGGCTGATGTGCAACGTGTGTGTGTGTGTGTGTGTGTGTGTGTAAATATTGGGATGAAGGCGGGACAGGTCTGTTGGCATGAATCCTGGGCGTGTGAGAGCTCGTCCTCCATCATGAAAGAGCCTTTAATGGCGTCACAGTGGAGCTCTGAACTGCATAACCTCACCATAACCCACACTCCATCAATCACACACACACACACACACGCACACACACACACACACACACACACACACACACACACACACACACACACACACACAGTCACGCTTGTGTCTCTGGACCCCACTGCAAAAACACAGTTTCTGTACAGCTGACTGAACCTCATCAGTCCTAAAGTGTCTTTACAGATGCTATTAGTTTACATATATGTATTTTATATATATATAAGTATAGGTCAAAATATATATATATAAATACAGTATAGGTCAAAGTTTGGAAACATTACTATTTTTTTAATGTTTTTGAAGAAGTCTCTTCTGCTCATCAAGCCTGCATTTATTTGATCAAAAATACAGAAAAAACAGTAATATTGTGATATATTATTACAACTGAAAAATAATATTTTTCTATTTGAATATACTTTAAAAAAATAATTTATTTCTGTGATGCAAAGCTGAATTTTCAGCATCATTACTCCAGCCTTCAGTGTCACATGTAACATCCAGTCTATCACATGATCATTTAGAAATCATTCTAATATTCTGATTTATTATGAGTGTTGGAAACAGTTCTGCTGTCTAATATATTTGATGAATAAAGGTTAAAAAGAACTGCATTTATTCAAAATAATTTTTTTTTTTAATAATATATATTCTAATAATATATTTTCTTTACTATCACTTTTTATCAATTTAACACATCCTTGCTGAATAAAAGTATTGATTTTATTTAAAAAAAAAGAAAGAAAAAAATTACTGATCCCAAATTACTGACCAGTAGTGTATATTGTTATTACAAAATATTTATATTTTAAAAACATACCTTCTTTTTTTTTTTTTTTTTTTTTTTTACTTTTTATTCATCAAAGTATCCTAAAAAAGTATCTCATGTTCTGAAAAAATATTAAGCAGCAGAACTGTTTCCAACTTTGATAATGAATCATCATATTAGAATGATTTCTAAAGGATCATGTGATAATGATCCTAAAAATTCAGCTTTGCATCACAGAAATAAATGATAATTTAAAGTATAATACATTTAAAAACAATTATTTGAAATTGTAATAATATATCACAATATTACATTTTTTTTTCTGTATTTTTGATCAAATAAATGCAGGCTTGATGAGCAGAAGAAACTTCTTTCAAAAACATTAAAAATAGTAATGTTTCCAAACTTTTGACCTGTACTGTATATATATTGTTATATATATTATATATTGTTATATATTTTGTTTTTTTTTTTTGATTAAGACTTTAATTTAATATTTTCCACTTTTGGTCATTTTCTTGTGCATGTATTTGGGGGGTTTTTTTTAATATTTATTGTTTTTTTTTTTTCTTTTTAACGTGTGTGTGTGTGTGTGTGTGTGTGTGTGTGTATATATATATATATATATATATATATATATATATATATATATATATATATATATATATATATATAATACAAAAAATAAAACAATGTAGATCTTTATTTCAGTTTTTATTTTAGTGCATCAAGTTAAACTAAATGAAAATAAACTAAATTTACTTAATTAAATTAACTATTTATTTATTATTATTTATGCATTTATTTTTGTCTGTTTGTTTGTTATTTTGCTATCTCACATTTTTGACTTCAATCTCTGTCCCTCCTTTAATTTATTCATTTATTAATTAATTGACTGATTTACTTCTTTTTCTTTACATTTATTTATTTATTTAGCATTTTCCTTACATGTTTAAGTCAAGCTCCACCACTCATTTATTTATTAATTAACTTATTTTATTATTTTATTATTTTATTATTTAGCTGTTTTTTTCTTGCCATCGATATCATCTCGCATTTTTATTTAATTTTTCCTTTACCGGTATAAATGTAAGTATGTTTTATTTTATTGAACTGTTTTTCCATTGGCAGTTTGCATTCCATTTCTTAGTTATTTACCATATGAATTACTTATTTATTTATCATTGTATTATATACTGTTATTATTATTATATTATTAATTTACCCATGCATGTTTGAGTCAGTATCCAACTGTCAGTGTGAACTGAGCCTGTTCACAAAAGCATTGATATGTTATTTGTTGTTTTAATGGCTTTAATTTGCCATTTTTTAATGTTCGTTTGAACTGAAGGCCTGTTTTTGTGATGTCGGGCGACTGTGACCCATGTTTCCGAGCACTTTGTTTTCCCTTTGCCACCCGCTGTTCTTCATCATTCCGCTCGGGAAAGAGCTGGTTAAAGAGCTTAAGCGAGAGGTTCAATCCAACATTACATAGTGCAGCATCACCACTGACTGTGTTGTTGGTAAATGCTTGAGCTGATAAAAACACATCTGAGCGTTCTGAACGTCTGTATACGGTGTTTTAAATTATAACCCGATGAAGTCAGTGGTGGCGGTGTTTAGGATTGACGTTGCCCTCATTAGCACCCGAAGAACCGAGACACCTGCTGTGTAACTCAAAGACGAGACAAATGTGTCACCAGCGGAAAGGATCACGTGGTATCACAACAATCTTTACTGTAAGCGTGTCACAGATAACAGACTGAAGAACATCCAGATGAAACATGGTAAACGAACAATACAGATATACCTGATGTGGCTTTAGTTTACGGGTGGCTTAACTCAGGCTCACTACGAAGGAGATCAAGGATGTTGATTATCTTTTAAAAATATTTATTTAAATAGTTAAATACATATTAAAATACAATGACTACATGCTGTAAAACCGAGAACATTTTATTATAAAACTTATTTATATTTATTAATATTAAAAATTTGTTTTCATTTTTTAAAAATCTAAAAATCTTTATGTAAGGGATATTTTGTTGTATAAAGGGGGATGTATTATGAGTTTTGGGGGGGTACAAAAGTATATTATTTGGGGGGTTTAATATTAATTATTTTTCATATTATAAATAAATAGACTATAAAAGTGAGAAATTCTCTTAAATATGTTATTAGGGTAAATGGATTTTTGAATGATTTCTTTGCATTTTAGGAGAGAGATTTGAAATAACTAGGTATGAGTTAATGTAAATAAATTTTCAATTTTATATTATAAAAAATATTTTAAATAAATATATAAAACCATGCATATGTTTAAATTTATGTTTTTCTATATCTAGATATATATATATATATATATAGGGGGGTATATATAAATAATGATATATTAGTGGTTAGATAATATTCTTTTTATATTTCAGAGCTTTAGGTTGGATTTGAATTGTGGTCACCAATCAGGATGATAGAATTCTATAGTTGTTCATGATGTATGGAGAAATGGAAATATAATTCTGGAATAGAAAATATGGTCAATGATTAACTGTGCTTAAGTTTACAGAGATAATTTTTCAGCATGAGTGACCCATAACGGACATGTTGCATCATTCAGCACAATAGATAGAGAGGGGGGAGTATTGTATGGAGAGGGGATAAAATGTTTGGTTTTTTTTTCAGATTTTATAAAACGCTTCCTATAGAGTAGTTTGTACTTAAAAGGAATTGTATTAGTGAATGAATTACAATTTAGAAAAAAAAATCCATATTATTCATAGAATTAAGTACAGGGGGAGTTCTGGTTACAGGAGGAGGAGAGAGGAAAGCGTATCTTTTCAAAAGTTTAGGTTCAGTACTACGAAAGAGATGTGAATTTTTGATAGAAATTAAAATAATGCAAAAAAAATCAGACATTAGAGTTGCTTGCATACGAGGGAAAAATGCCATATTAAACAGAGATGCTACGGAAAACAGGAAGATAAATATACCAGACTTAGCAGAAAAGAGCAAATTGTATGAAAAAAAAAGGGTATTAAGAAGTATCTCAAAACAAAACACACCAAAAAAAAAAAATCTTAATAAATACATAAGTATAAATCAAAAGAAACACATGCTGTTCATTGTATAACTGATTTGAAAACTATTCTAATTCATCATGAAAGAGTCGAATCCAACATGAAAAAATTATACAATGAGTAGAATCCCGTTTCCACAAAAATATTGTGCAGCACAACTGTTTTTCAACATTGCAATTAAATCAGAAATGTTTCTTGAGCAGCAAATCATCATATTAGAATGATTTCTGAAGATCCTGTGACACTGAAGACTGGAGTAATGATTAATGCTGCGAAAATACAGCGTCACATCACCAGAAATAAATTACATCATTTAAACATATAGTCACATAGAAAACACACTATTTTTATGACTGTAATAATATTGCACATTTTTTTAACATTTTTACTAATTGCTTTTTACAACTCGAATAAAATGCAGCCTTGATGAGCAGAAGAGACTTCTTTCCGGAAAACATGACGAAATCTTTTCTTAGCCGGACTCTAGTCTATAAATATGTTTTAGTTGGAGTAATGAAAGTTTGTCTAACTTTGGGACAATTGGAGAAAGAAAAGTGAACTTCCTTCAGCTTCTCAGGCTGCCGTTGATTAATCCCGTTATCCCCCCAGAATGCCGTGGGGTGAACGTTCTGGCCTCCGCCTCGCAAGCTCTAATTAAGCGCTTTGAAGTTGTTATTTTCAGGTCTCCGTTTGACCTCTCCAAACACCACGCCTGAGCCGAAGAGCACAGCGTTTCTGCTCATCCGCTGGCATAATACATATCTTCTGCCCGTTGCAATGGGGAAAATTGTTTCATTGTGAAAGTGTCTGAGCTCCAAACCAAACCCAGCTTTATCCAGCGCTGCCACAATGAACGAAAACACTTTCAGTGAGGCAGAGGATAATTTTACACGCACTTTTTAAGAGGCGTTTGAGGTTACAGTTATATTTCTGCACTGTCAATTGTCAGATGCAGTTTTTTTGTGCAGGACTGGTGGCGGTTGTCTGAATGTAAAGCTGAAATCCCCCGTCAAATCACTTCTGTAGTTGGGTTGTGGGCCAATCCCCCCTTTTTGTGTTGGGGCTTAAGGATCACAAGAGGGAGGGGCTAGAGAGGAGGTTGAGGGCACTAGCTGTAGTTTACAAACACCCAACACCGAGAGAAAGCGCCATTTTCCAAGTCCATGCTTTGAGGAAGGGCCCCCTGAGGGGGCTTAATGATCAACACTAAGGTCACCTCATATCGTGTGTGTTTTTACAGACTTCAGCGATTTGGCAAGTGCGCTATTTTTGGGGGGGTGAAAATTCTGTCAAATTAGGAATGTCTAAAGTTCATTAAAATGGGGAAAATAAGGCCTGTGGAAAAGTGTTATTTTTATTATAATTGATATACTGTTGATTTTGAATGTAGGCTATTTGTGTGAATTTACATTTTGAGTTTAAATTTATTTTTTCTAGCAATTTGTGTTATGTGGTTTGTCAGTTTTTTATTATTTATTAGTATAGTAAATTATAGATAGTTTAGAGTCTTTATTGTTCAATTAATTTTTTTTCGACTTAGTAATTTTAGTATTACTTTAACGTGTTGCTTCGCATTAGTTGCTGAGGCAACATTTTTAATTTTCATGTATATGCTATTATTGTATACATTTGATTTTTACAAAGCGCTTTTATTTTATATTTTCAGGGTTTCATATTCATTTTTAGTTTTTTGTTTGAGAAATTTTATGTGCTTTTTGCCATTTTTATTTGTTTTTTATTTTTAATAAATATTTCTAAATATTTTTTTTCTAATACTTTTCGAACACTTGAAACAAAATTCTGATTTTTCGTTTAATTTTGTTCTATTGGATAGTTTTCATTGATATTTAGAATTTTTATATTTTCAGTTTTCATTTCCTTTTGGTTCATTTTTTATATAATTAAAATATAAAGTAATTTTTATGTACTTTTATTATGATTTCTTATGTGATTTTTTTTATATATTTCAATATACATTCCATTTTCCATTACAAAATTAATTACATCAACTTAAACGTACACTTACTCATTTTACAAACCAAAAATTAAACTAATATTATATATTTATATATATAATCAAATTAACTTTTAATATTATATTTTCTGTATTACATTTTTTAATTTTAATTTTTCAAATGTATTTTTGCCATTTTTATTATTTTAAATTATTAAATAAAATTTTAAAAACATATTTTAATTACAGTTTGTAATTTTAGTACTTCAAATATTATACATATGCATATTTTGAATGAGCTTTTTGTTTTAGAATTTTTGTATTTTTTTGTATTTTAAATTTTTTATTTGTAGTTTTGTGTAATTGTTTTATATTTCTAAATGGCTTTGAATTATTTTTATTTCAGTTTTAATTAGTTTTATTTCAGTTAGTAATTTCAGTTAATATATTTCAGTTAGTTACCAAGACAAAATTTCACATTTTTAAGGTTTTTGTCTAATATTATAAATTTTATTTCCAAATTTAGAAAAATGTTTTCAGTTAACAAAGATGTTTTTAATAGTTTAGTTTTAGTTGTGAATATCAGAAGCAGTGCAGAGGCTGTGAATGTCCAGAGGTTTTCATGATGAAAGACCTGTTTTGCTGAAGGTCTTAATCCTTCCAACTAAACAAACAAAAAGTTTACAAAACCAAAAAAATTCTACAAAACCAAAAACATGCTTAAGCATTATATTTTTCATTTATCTAACTGAACTAACCTGAAGTCCTGCATGTTTTGTGCTAATGGCAGCAGATGAGCTGGAGTAGCTGTGTTAGGTTTGTTTTGTGACGCCGTTTGTTCGTTGGTTTGTGTTCGTAGCAGCGGTGGAGTTCATTTCCGGTCCGTCTGTGTGTCTGCGAGACTCCGGCGCACGTCAGGCCTCGTTCAACCACATCACCGTCTCCAAAAAACGCCAGTGGCTCCAGCAGAGCTGCGCTCGGCCCGTCCTGCAGCCCGAGGACGTCACAGCGCCCCCTGCAGCCGAGGAGGAGCACACACACCCACAAACACACCCTCCATCGGCCAAAAACTCATGTCTAACAGACAAAGGTGTGTACAGTTTACACTTATGATGCTTTGTTCTCATAGTAAATGCTTTCCAGAGTTTTTGTCCACTGGAAGTTGATCAAAAAGTTTATTAATAATCAGCGTGAACTGTACATCTGTCCCTTTTTTCTTTTTTGTCAAATTAAATATGAATACTCCTCGTATGTGTAAACATATCTGGCAATAAATCTGAAAAGCAAAAAAGTAAATAAAATAAAAAACTAAAACTTAAACTGAAATAAAAATATTTTCTTTATTCGTTGTTCTGAAATTTCACATTTTAAGAAATGTTTATTAAAACATAAAGTAATAAAAATGATAAACAAACATAACAAAACTACTCAAAAATAAACTTAAATATTTTTCATTTTAGTAATTGTATGTGCTTAAGTTATTTTTTATTCATTTATATTTTAAGGATTTTTTTTTTAGTACAAGACAACATTTCTAATTTTCGCTTACTTTACATTTTATATCTAATAATTATATTTTATTTTATTCCAGTTTTATTTCAATTAATGTATAATTGTAAATATAAGAATACAGTGAGAAAGCACCTAATAAAATTACAAAAAAGTAACTAAAATTAAAATGAAATCTAAAACTGAAATAAACATAAATTAAAAGAAATATTATATATGACTTCAGTTCAATTAAATAGAAAAATAATTATTTATATACTATTATTTTAAATTAGCTTTTATTTTTTAGGTGTTTTTTGTAATTGTGTTATTTTGTAATTCTTTTTGAATTTTTATATTTCTAAATAATATTATTCATTTAATTTATTTTTTATTTCAGTCTTAGTTTTATTTCAGTTAGTAATTTTGATATGTGCTTTTGTCATTTTATTAGTTTTTTATATTTCTAAATAGTTTTCTTTTTTAAATTTATTTTCATTTCTGATTTTGTTTTCAACATTTTTAATTTTCTTTTACTTTAAGTTTTACATTTAATATTTTTCATTTATAATTAATAACATTTTATATTTTAATGTTATATTTATGCTAATATTTAGATTTTATTTCAGCTTTATTTCATTGAACAAAAAAAGTTTTTAATGGTTTTAGTTGATAACAACACTGCTTGTGAATCTAAGAATACAGTGCAGAAACAGTAAATGTCCAGTGGTTTCATGGCGTTTCATTCACGTCTACAGAAGCGCTGGACCCAGCCGAGGAGAACGACGACGAGGGCGAGATCTGGTACAACCCCATCCCGGAGGATGAAGAGGCCGATCTGCCGAACCGTGTTCCCGCCGTCAGAATCCAGACGAGACGAGGAGGAGCAGACAGAGACGAAGAGGAGAGCAGAGCCTCAGGTACAGACGCTTTTCAATGAGCTTTCATTCAGGAACTGGCTGTAAACTTTTACAAATAATTAAATAGAAATGACAAGTAACGCAATAAATTAAATCTATAATTTTGAAGTAGAAAGACCGAAATAGTATTGTTTTCTTAAACATGCTAAAAAAATATATATATATTTACAGTTTCTACACAATTTGGCCCTAAAATCTGTGAATATATATATATATATATATATATTTTTGTAAGGCTGCACAATTTGGCCCTAAAATCTGTGAATATATATATATATATATATATATATAATATATATATATATATATATATATATATATGTATATAATAGATTAATATAATGAATAAAAAATTACTATAGCTAAATATATATATAAACATTTTATAATAATAATAATAAATTAATATTATTTTGTTATACTACTAAAAAATAAATAAAGAAACATTAAAAATAATAATAATTATTATTATTATTATTATTATTAAAAAATAATAATAATTATTATTATTATTATTATTATTATGTATTGTTGTTATTATTGAATTACATTACTAAAATGAGAAATATTACTATATATATATTATACTATACTATACTACTATAATATTACTGTTATATTAAACTATAAAATAATAAAAAATATAATAATAGTAATAAAAATAATAATAATAATAATTGAATTTTAATTTAATAATAATAATTTAATTTTAAACATGAGCATTTATTGTTAAATGTGAAATTTAGAATTTTCTTGTCAAATGTACTCAAAAAATAAATAAATAAATAAAAGATAAAAAAGTTTTTGCTTGTTTGCAAGTCTGCACAGTTTGCCCCCAAAATATGTGATTGTATATCAAAAATGCTATAATAATGATAATATTAGTAATAATAGTTAATATTATTTTATGTTTGTTACAAAAAATATTAAACAAAATGAGACTTAAATATTATTTTACAGAGCAACAGTAAAATTGCAATATTAAAATATTAATATTAATATCATTAAAAGTATTAATATCATAATTTTCAATATTATTATTATTTTAAATATTATTTTACAGAGCAACAGTAAAATTGCAATATTAATATTTATGGCCTTAATGGTTTTAATTTCCTAATTTTCAAATGTTAAATCGCTTTTATTTTAGTGGAAAACCGCAGGGAGCACTTAAAGC